>NC_051182.1:988938-1159483 GCF_013339695.2 Rhipicephalus sanguineus | reverse complement strand
GCAAAACTGAAAATTTTCGGCACGGTTTGAAACCCCCAACCACCTGGCTACGCCCCTGGTCCAGTTGTCCACAAAAACCGGCAACACGCATAAACATACTACCTATGCGACATATGCTGAATTTATGCATAGGTGAATTTACGCACAGGGTGAACTTACAAAGTCCTTGCGTATAATTTATTATTTTATGAGAAGGAAGAGTGCTACACTCTGCACCTGCATACATGAGGGTTCTACTTTAGCGTCTGCTATATCAAAACACAAAGTGAATTTTTCATGCTCTGAACATCCCACTAGTTTATGGAAATTGATTGAAGAGCCGGAATGGCGTGGACGGTCATCAGACCCTGAGAAGGTTAAGACGCGCACGCGCTGCACATGATATTTGGCACATAGAACGATGCCAAATTTTGGTGTAATTGCATGCTTGCAATCAAATATTTTTTCGCAGTTACGTAAATCTTTGATGACTTTTTAGTCCGCAACGTTCCCTGCAAATACTTGAAGTTTACTAGTTACAAAACATTGTATTCGGCATTGTGTTACGTCATCATGGCATGCTCAAGACGTCACAAATATTTTGCAATTTGTGATGCTTGAAAACAATTTCTGTTGATGGTATAATACTAGGGTGCATGCTTACGCGAGACTAACACACTGTGAATCATTGGTCTCCCAAAAATGTTTAAAAATTTGCAGTGGCTTAGCTCGGCTATGCCAGGATGTACGTAGCGTTAGCAAAGGTTCAGCTGATTATTCTTAGCTTTCCAGACTGTCTAGGATTATTAGCCTTCTTCTGTTCATTCTTCGTACGCTGAACCGCTAATTGTCAGGCAACTGCTTCGGGATCCGATTAGATAAGCTTCTCGGCTCTTCTGCGCCGTTGAGCAGCATTCGCGTTCTCCTTCTCCATGGCGTTACCCACCTGCAAACGCCGGTCAGAGGCGCTATCAAGCGGCTCCAGCGCGGTGTCACACGGCGACTGCACAGCGAAGGCGAATAGCTGCGCGCGCGCCGCAGCCAGTGTGTATGCCATGGCTACGACGTCACTCCTCTCGAATGCCCAGACCAGCAGTGGCGAGTCGCGCGTGGCGGTGGCGGAGTCTGCGCGCGCGCCGGCGCCAGTGTGTCTGCCGCGGCTACGACGCCACTCCTCCCGAACGCGCAGACCAGCAGCGGCGAGCCGCGCGCTGTGGTGGCGGAGAGCGCGTGAGATGCCGGCTCCGGTGAGCCAGCTGTGTGACATCACTGATTCTCGCGCATGCGCAGCACGGCTCATGAGAATCCACGCGAAATCGGCTCCGGCTAGGCAAGTGTAGCTAACGCTACAAAACCATCCAGTTGCCCCTTGCTGGAAAGACATTTCGTTTGATATGCATGTCAGCAGGTTGAAATATTGCAGGCGTACTTGAGAGTCGTGGGGATGTCACGGCAGTCACTAGTGCTAACGTCACTTGACACAGTGCATTTATGGTTACGAAGAGTGGTGACGCCACGCGAGTCACCAGCGACAGCGTCACTTCACATCGTAATAGCGATCAGGTTATTACCCTTAGAAATACATTTCGTTTGATATGCATGTCGGCAGGTTGCGAAAGTGCATTCACGATTGTGAAAAGTGATGGCGTCGTGAGAGTCACTAGTGATAGCATCACTTGACATCGTAACAGCGATGAGGTTATTACCCTTCGAAATACACTTCGTTTGATATGCATGTCAGCAGGTTGCGAAAGTGCATTCACGATTGTGAAAAGTGATGACTTCATGTGAGTCACTAGTGATAGCGTCATTGACATCGTAATGGCGATCAAGTTTTTTTTATTATTGACATAATGTAAGGAGATGTTGGCGCACAAGTAAGGCGCCGGCTACTCCTTAGGTCTTGGAGTACATAGGGTTCATAATCATAAAGTACCTAGTGTCCAAATTTCTAATCACAAATAATCCGTAGTACATACAATATACAACTTAGCGTAACAGTCAAGACATAAAATAACAGTCAAAACAACATATTCAACAATCACATACATGTGTACACACGGTGATGTTAAAAAAAAGAACAGCAACTGTTGCATAACATATCCAAGACAAAAATAGTCAACATACATAAATATACACTCTGCCGTTAACACAAAACAAAGCTTAAATGCGCTAGTAATGGCCAAGGATGCCACTCTCTTCAAGAAAAATTTTCAATGCTTTTAAAGCACACTTCTGTAAGCCTCTTGTTGGCCACGGGCCCAAAAGTTTCCTAAAAATTAGTGGTCTGCGGTCTAATGTTATTAACGATGATTGAAGTCGGCGTCTTGATGCGTCGTGCTGTGGGCATTCTAGAAGGAGGTGATATATGTCTTCATCTACGAATCCACAATCACATTCAGGAGTTTCAGCGCGGCCAATTTTGTGTAAAAAATGCTTGGTGTAGGCAGTTCCTAGCCTTAATCGGTGAATAAGGGTTTCCACACTTCTGTCTAAAGCAACGGAATTTCAAATTCGATAAGCGGATCTACATGTATAAATCAAAGCTTTTAGAATTTTCATCGAACCACGCATTTCTACACATATTGAAAGATTGTGTCTTTAAAATGCTTCGCAATTCATATTTCAATATTCGGATAGAAACGATATCTTTTTTTGCGGCGTGCTTGTCGTGCTGCTTCATCAGCTGCTGTATTGCCAGGAATGTTGCAATGTCCCGGTATCCACTCCAACAATATTTCATGATGCTTTTGATCGGCCTTGGTGAGCTCTTTAGGTGTCTCGTAGGTCAGACTATTATTAATTGTTTCTGCTTTTGTGCTACAGAGTGACGTTAGTGCCGCCTGCCAATCACTGAAAATTACAAATTTCTGAGCATCTCTTACAGAATTGATAAATGTTATAGCACTTAGAATAGCGAATAGTTCAGCTGTTGTAGACGATGTAACGCGAGATAATTTAAATGAATCTTGTACCTTGAGGTGCGGTATAATAAATGCTGAAGCTGAAGATTTTGGTAAACTGGAGCCATCTGTATAGACATGTATGTAGTCCGGATATCGCATATGTATCTGGTAGAGCGCTAGTTGTTGGGCGGCTAGAATGAACATTTCATTTTTTTCTGATTATGCCGTCCACTGACACTTCGACCTTTGGTAGCTTAAGTAGCCATGGAGGATAGTCAACGTCAGAGTCAAAAAAATTCATTTCTTGGCAATATACTGCCTCTTTTCTTGATTTCTTTATGAACATGGCTTCTATTCCTTTGCAATATCTCTAGAGCCAATGGGTGGTTTTTATGTCGCGTCTGAAGACGAAAAAAATGCCGACATGTTTCTATACTTCTCCTGACTGTGAAGGGAGATTGGCGTGTATCTGCTATTACAAAGGAACTGGAAGTCGCTCGTGTTATTACCCCTTGAAAAACATTTCGTTTGATATGCATGTCGGCAGGTTGCGAAAGTGCATTCACGATTGTGAAAAGCGATGACTTCATGTGAGTCACTAGTGATAGATAGCTTCACTTGACATCGCAATAGCGATCAGGTTATTACCCTTCGAAAGACATTTCGTTTGATATGCATGTCAGCAGGTTGCGAAGTGCATTCACGATTGTGAAGTGATGACTTCATGTAAGCCACTAGTGATAGCGTCACTTGACATCGTAATAGCGATCTGGTTATTACCCTTCGAAAGACATTTCGTTTGATATGCATATCGGCAGGTTGCGAAGTGCATTCACGATTGTGAAAAGTGGTGACTTCATATGAGTCACTAGTGATAGCTTCACTTGACATCGTAATAGCGGTCGGGTTATTACACTTCGAAATACATTTCGTTTGATATGCATGTCGGCAGGTTGCGAAAGTGCATTCACGATTGTGAAAAGTGATGACTTCATGTGAGTCACTAGTGATAGCGTCACTTGACATCGTAATAGCGATCAGGTTATTACCCTTCGAAATACATTTCGTTTGATATGCATGTCAGCAAGTTGCGAAAGTGCATTCACGATTGTGAAAAGTGATGACTTCATGTGAGTCACTAGTGAAAGCGTCACTGGACATCGTAACAGTGATCTGATTATTACTTTTCGAAAGACATTTCGTTTGATATGCATGTCGGTAGGTCGCTACAGTTCATTAACGGTTGTGCAGGGTGCTGACGTCACGTGAGTCACTAGTGATGGCGTCACTTGACATCGTAATAGCAATCAGGTTATTACCCTTCGAAAGACATTTCGTTTGATATGCATGTCGGTAGGTTGCGAAAGTGCATTCACGTTCGTGCAGGGTGGTGACGTCACGTGAGTCACTAGTGATTGCGTCACTTGACATCATAATAGCGATCTGATTATTACCCTTCGAAAGACATTTCGTTTGATATGCATGTTGGTAGGTCGCTACAGTTCATTAACGGTTGTGCAGGGTGCTGACGTCACGTGAGTCACTAGTGACGGCGTCACTTGACATCGTAATAGCAATCAGGTTATTACCCTTCGAAAGACATTTCGTTGGATATGTATGTCGGTAGGTCGCTACAGTTCAGTAACGGTCGTGCAGGGTGCTGACGTTACGTGAGTCACTAGTGATAGCGTCACTTGACATCGTAATAGCGATCAGGTTATTACCCTTCGAAATACATTTCGTTTGATATGCATGTCGGCAGGTTGCGAAAGTGCATTCACGATTGTGAAAAGTGACGACTTCATGTGAGTCACTAGTGATAGCGTCACTTGACATCGTAACAGCGATCTGATTATTACCCTTCGAAAGACATTTCGTTTGATATGCATGTCGGTATGTCGCTACAGTTCAGTAACGGTCGTGCAGGGTGCTGACGTCACGTGAGTGACTAGTGATAGCGTCACTTGACATCGTAATGGCGACCAAGTTTTTATCCCTTGAAAAACATTTCGTTTGATATGCATGTCGGCAGGTTGCGAAGTGCATTCACGATTGCGAAAAAGTGATGACTTCATGTGAGTCACTAGTGATAGCGTTACTTGACATCGTAAAGCGATCAGGTTATTACCCTTTGAAAGACATTTCGTTTGATATGCATGTCGGCAGGTTGCGAAGTGCAGTCACGATTGTAAAGAGTGATGACTTCATGTGAGTCACTAGTGATAGCGTCACTTGACATCGTAATAGCGATCAGGTTATTACCCCTCGAAAGACATTTCGTTTGATATGCATGTCGGCAGGTTGCGATAGTGGATTCATTATTGTCAATGGTGGTGACGTCACGTGAGTCACTAGTGAGAATGTCACTTGACCTATTGCTAGTGATCAGCTTATTACCCCTTGAAAGACATTTCGTTTGATATGCATGTCAGCAGGCTGCGATAGTGCACTCATGGTTGTGAAGAGTGGTGGCGTCATGTGAGTCAGTAGTGATAGCGTCACTTACCATAGTAATATCGATCAGGTTATTACCGCTTCAAATACATTTCATTCGATATGCATGTCGTCAGGTTGCGATAGTGCATTCATGGTTCTGAAGAGTGGTGACGTCACGTGAGTCACCTGTGATAGCGTCACTTTGCATTGTGCTAGTGATTGGATTATTGACCTCTGAAAGACAGATCGTTTGATATACATGTCGGGATATTTCGAAAATGTATGCGCAGTTAAGGAGCGTGATGACGTCGAATGAGTCACTAGTGATCACGCTATTTGACTGATTTGACTGAGTGGTAGTGGCGCCATTTATTACTCTGAGGAAGAAATTTTGTTCCACCTTAATGTCAGGAGGTAAGCGATGTGCATGCGTGAATGACAAACGGTTTGGTGTAATGTTAGCCACTATAGTGATGATGTGCATAGTAGCATTTCAGTGAGCTATTATGAGTCACATAGGGATTGCGTGAAGTGGCTAAGAAACGATGAGCACGTTTGCACCTTTGTACATTATGTATTTTGAAGGAAACATAAGCCAATAGGAAGGAAATCGCACGTCATGATAACAACGAACTCGACCTTTAGGGACACCAAATATTTTGTTTCCGAATATTCGAATATTCGGCTTCGCATTTCTTGAAACCGGATAAGCGAAATATCCGTTTCTTTAAATCCGGATAACCGGATAACCGGCTTTCAAGACCGGATTCGCTTTGCTCCGGTTAAACCGAATAACCGGTTTTGCGGATATTTGCAAGCACTAGCCAGCATGAGGCCATCGCCCAGCCTCGTAAGAAATGAAGAGGACACTGCGTCGTTCTGCTGGACGAAGTGCACTTTACAGTGCTGTGATGTGGATATCATATGTAACATTCGTTAATGTATTCCTCCGGGGTCGAGCGATGCTCCAATATAGCTTCCTGAATCATAGGAATACACATGTAATGTTTATTAGACTGCTATAAAAGAGGAGCCAACACTGGAGCTACAGACGTTCATCTGATATAACGCCTGTGTCGTTGGAGTACACATCGTAGGAGTATCATGTAGTGTTTATTGCTGTCTTGTAAAATTAGATAGCCAGCAGCACCAGCACAATTGACGTTGCACCGACATTACGCTTGCGTAGGCTGTTTTTCCAAGCCAGTTTATAGACCTGGCGTGGCTCAGTGGTAGAATACCTGATTACCACGCAGAATGCTTGGGTTCGATTCCTGCTGGGATCCTAATTTTTATTTCCATTCGCTGAGTAACGCTGCCGATATTGGTTTTCCTTAACGCTCTAGCATTCAAATTACCAACGTCTGTTCTGGGTAGATATAAACGCCGTTCCTGGCTAGATATAAACTGTCAATCACCTGTGGCGCATACCCGTACACCGCGGCCCGTGGTAAACGGGTATGTGCCACACGTGTCTAGTGGAAAGGGTTTTACGACGTACGCGACAGGATTTTAAAGTTATTCATGTCATGACCCGGCAATCATATTCGTCAAATCCTCTTACCCACTCATGCAAATTTTGGCCTACACCAACTTAAGGAGGCGATCATGAGAGCACCCAGACGTAGGCGGCTAGATAGATAGATAGATAGATAGATAGATAGATAGATAGATAGATAGATACGTAGATAGAAACGCTCAAAGTGCCAGAGGTTCGCTAAGAAATGCTTCGCATTTAAAAGGCGTTAAACCGCCGCGCTGTGGTTTCTACCCTTTTCCCTTGGTCGGCGTTATGGTGGCGCTGTCTTTAATATGTTGAACAAGTCTCACTTCGCTTTTCTGCTCCTTGGTATACACAGCTACGCTATCCTTGTCTCTGCCGGCCTAACCCCATACCAGACCGCTCTCCGTTACCCTCTCTTCCTCGTTTCAGTCCTCCTCACCGTCGCATCACTACTCCTCACCATCACTTCACTTTCCAATCTTTTCCATCCTACGCCTATGATATTCTGTTCGTTTCGAAATAAAATTATAGTTGCGTGGCAGCGCCATTGTCTGTGATTCCTTTGCTCATCATCGTTTTTCGCGCTGTTCATTCGTTCAAGATTCAAGCACACCAAATCGCGCAAATAACCGTTCTGGGCCTTCCTAACGCCATACATAACTATGCTATGGTATACCCTCTCCCTCATCCTTTTCCTCCACCTCAACGTCACTTTCCTTTCCTGCCTCTTGGCATAAACGGATATGTTATACTTGTTTCTGCCTGCCCAATGCCATACCTGACTGCCATGCTTTAGCCTCTGCCTTGATCCTTTCCATCCGCCTCACCCTCACGTCTCTTTGCCACCCCTTTGGTATACACAGCAATACTTACATGTTCTTGCATGCGTGACGACATACATGACAATACTGTGTTTTACTCTCTCCTTTATTGATTTCCGTCCTGCTCATCCTCACAGCACTCCTCCTCACCCTCACTTCACTTTCCCGTCGCCTTGAGTTACATGGCTATGCTATACACGGTTCCATCTGCCAAATACCATACATGACTGAACAGAAAAGCTGTATAAGCTGGAAGTTGGGCCGTCAGGGGTTCGCAGAAAAACTTCGTCGAGCTATGACGTCACCCTGTGTCAACCCGCAACACGCCGGAGGGGGAAAGGAGGAGTTAAAAGAAGAAATCAATAAGACGAAATAAAGTTTCTCAGTGAGGCAGGACTCGAGCCCGGGTACCGACGGGCCGTTGGCGAGGGTCGTAACCACTCGGCTATCCAGGCACGCTAGCAGAATATGCATTTATGAGAACCATATGATTCCGTTGCCATGGACGAGAGAAGTAAAAAATGATGGAGAGAAAGGAAACAAAGAGAAAAAGGAGGAGAAACAAAGATAGAGAAACCAAGAGAGATATAAGTCGACACAAAGAGTAAAAAATTTGGCAGATCTTACTCGATATGGAAATCGGTTTCATGCGAAGCAGACAGCGAGGACTTGTATGCGGTATTTTATGGCTTTGAGCCAAGCGGTACGAGGTGGTTCCACGTCTTTTTGTAGGTGTACTGGTTGCGTGCACATCGTGGGCTTACCAGGCACGCCGACAACGACAAAACTGGTGTTTAAAGGGTAACTTATGCTGCGGCGTAACGTCAGCCCTCACGTTAGAGTACATAAGTTAGCATTATCGAAACTAAGTGCATTTGATGATGCAGTCATTTGAATATCATACGTAATGTCCGTTAATTTATTCATCCGAGGTCGAGCAATGTTTCAATATACCTTGCAGAATCATAGGAATACAATTGTAATGTTTATTGGACAGCTATAAAAGTGGAGCCAACACTGAAACCACAAACGTTAATCTGATATGACGCCTGTATCGTAGGAGTACATACGTAGTGTTTATTGCTTTGTTATAAAATTCGACAGCCAGCACAACCAGAATTCACGTTGCACCGACATTACGCCTGCATAGGCTGTTTTTCTAAGCCAGCTAGAGATTTGGCGTGTCTCTATGGTAGAGTACTTGATTGCCACGTATATTGCTTCGGTTCGATTCTTGGTGAGACCCTAAATTTTATTCTTTCCATTCGGGGGTCGGGTCAACGACGAATGAGTGAGGAAGAGTGGCGAAGAAAGAGTGAGGAAGAAATATATAGATAATAAAAGAAAACTTTTGAAGAAACAGACACAAAAAAGAAATATAAAATGCAGAGGGAAAGAAATAGAGAAAGAAATAAAGATAAAAATAATGAAAACCGAAAATGGCCGCCTAACTCCGAAATCAGTTCCAGCCTTGCGCCAGTATTCCGAGCCGCGCAAACTTTCTGAACCTGTTTAAGCCGGAGGTTGGGCCGTCAGGCATTCGCTGAAAAAAAATTGGCCGCGTATCTGCGTGCTTCGCTGCAAATGTCGTCTAAAGACGATAGAAGAGGCGCTGTGTGAGATATGGACGCCATTTGGCAATATGTCGGGAAACATGAGTGCTGTGTTGCGGGCTGGTTGTTCCGGCGCAGCAGCAGGCGAAGACCGGCGGTGACCAACGCGACCGGTGGGGACGCCAACCAGTCCGAACACTCGGTTTGGCGCTGATGCGCTGAAGCAGAAGAAACGTCCGCACTCAACGAGTACTCTCCGCACACTCTTTTATTTACACGTCGCCTGCGTAAAACAGAAATGCCAGAGTGGCGTCCCATGGCATTCGTACAGTACTATACAGAACCGAAACCGAAACACAACAATGAGCTCGCGCAGAGGGCACGGAGGAAGGCAAGTTTCAGCGCAGTCGCACTTTCAGCGCAGCTTAAGAAAGTAGGGTCTTTGGAATTACGTATGGAATTACGTATGTATGCATTTTCTATTAAAGGAACACACCCCCTAATACTTATCTAATGATGTTGCGCCTCAGATATGCGTGATATTTACTTTTTGATCGACACCGTTCACATGTATGAACAGCCGTACCAGTTCAAGATGGCTGGCCATTGGGCAAGTGGTTCAACTTTGGCCGAGTGGCTGAATCGAGTGACGTGCCGACAAACAGAAAGACAGACAGACCAAAATTTTTCCGTTTAAGTATCCCAAGAAAGGCTATCGTCTTTAAATGTCAGGTGTTCGCAGGCATGTCAACGCAACAAGCAACGAAAAATTTGAGCAACACATATTTTTTGCGAAATATTATCTGTCATCCTCTGATCTTTGATAAACGAAACTATGGAATTATATAAAGAGCTGCGTCGCTGTTTTGTATACTAATGTTGGTCCTTTTAATAAGTACATATGCGGAGGAAACCTTCCGTCCAACCCGAGGATGCACGAAGGCTCTTCAGAATGCTGTATGTCAGCGGCTCCCTATGAAACTGGCTCTATGAACATTTGGAAACGTGCGTCATCAAAATGCGTGGTACTATTAATAATTGACGTGTTACCTACAGTACACGCTTTGAAAATCCCTGTGTGAAAGTTCGCTAGGGTCAGGTTACCGCTTTAGCACAATGTGCTCTGAATCGTCGAAAAGTTTACCAGCGGATCTGCTTGGTAAACCCCGGTTTCGCCTCGACAAGAAACTGTCATCATCGTCAACGGCCGTGCGTGTGCAACGCAATGAATCGACTGGCGCATGCCTCCTCGCTACGGTGACTTTTTCTGGCGTGGAATGAAAAGCTCTGGACGGCGAGAGAACGAGTACAGCGACAGAGAAAGAAAGCGAGAGAAGGAAAAACAAGGAGAGAAATACAGAGAAAGCAAAGACGAGATAAAAATATTCAGGTAAACAATACATAGAGAGAGACAGAAAGAGATAGAAAACAGAGAGCAAGACAGAAAGAGAAAAAAAAGGAAAAACGAAAAAGAGAGGTAAATAAATAATTAGAAAGAGAGAGATAGACCGAACAAAAAGGAAGTAATGAAGGGGAAGAAAGATAGACAAATAAGGAGAGGTTTAGGGAAAGACGAAACATAAAGGAACACAGGCAAAAATTCTGATCGCCGCTTCGTCTTGGGGCAACGCCATCTGTGTTTGAAGTTGAGCTGTCCGCACTAGCAGCAATGTAACATTCGTTACATATTGCCTCAGAAACTTTCAGCGCTCGAGTGCAGCGAACACTGTTCAGTGCATTGCAGGCGTCCCGAATCAAGGGAAACGCCCACATCTCCGTTACAACAAGCGAAACTAGCCTCAGTGAACGTGCTAGCCCTGCTTGCGCACGAGCTCCGACGGAGGGGCCAGCGCGCGTGACGGAGGAAAAAAGCGATGATATAGGCCAGTGGCTCGTGATATCGACAGACTTCGCGTACGGTCTCTTTCGAACGGCGACACCGCTCAGCGCCGGAACGGACGCCTAAGAGCTGCGCTGTAAAAGCAGAGAGAAACAAAGAGAGGAAGAAAGAAAGGGAAAATAAAAACCAAGAAGGCTCCCCAGCTTCGCTATTGGTTCCACCTTTGAGCCAATGGTGAGAGCTACGGAGATTTTTCTAAACACCGAAGCTGTTTAGGCCGGATGTTAAGCCGTCAGGCGTTTGCAGAAAAGCCTCGCCGAGTGATGACGCCACCATGTTCCGCCCAGTCACGCGATGGATGATGTAAAAGAGGAGGTGACGAGAAGCGAAGTAGAGAAGAGGAGAAGAAGAAATCAGTAAAACGAAATGAAATTTCTTGGCGAGCGTCCAGGTACCAACGGGCCGAAGGTGAGCGTCGTCACCACTCGGCTATCCAGACGCGCTAGCAGAACAGGCATTTATGAGGGCCATATGAGATCGCTGCCATGGCTGAAAAAAAGGAGAAAATGATCGAGAGAAAAAAAAGAAAGGAAACAAGGGAGATAAAGAAACAGAAAGAAATAATAGACACGGAGGTAAAGAAAAAGTTAGCAAGAAAGAGGAAGGAAGGAAGCACAGCATAACCATGCATAGTATGGTATAGGAACCCTCTGGCAAAGGGAAGTGACGGTATGGAAGACGGAAATGTGGCTGTGGTGAGAGGTTATACCACAACATAGCCATGTATACTAGAGTACAGCAAGGACATGGCAAATTGAAGTGAGGGTGAGGAGGAGTGATGCGAGGGTGAGGGTAAAGCAACCAGCTTATCGGTTTCCACAGTTTTTGCCCTAGTCCGAGGTGCCTTAAGTTTTCTGAGGCGAAAGCCTGAGATGCCTCACCAAATGAAAAAATTCACCGTCTACGGCACCTGCGAGATTCGGTGAGACCTCACGCGACATCGAGAGACCGGCATCGACGTCAGCAAGAATGGTACAAAATAAAATTAAGTGATGCGGTCAGTGAAAAGTAATAATAATAATTATAATAATAATATCCGGGGTTTACCGTCCCTAAACCATCACACGATTATGACAGACGAAGTAGTGGAGGGCTCCGGAAATTACGACCACCTGGGGTTCTTTAAGGTGCACCTAAATCTAAGTGCACGGGCCTGAAATATTTTCGCCTCCATTGAAAATGCAGCTGCCGCGGCAGTCTGCGAAAGGTCAAGTGATAATATAAATAATATGTGGGTGCAGGCGTACTAAAAAGTCGCATGACCCTAATTTGAGCGTGCATGCTATGAAAAGTGTACTGCTCACAACAGTATCACTATGTGTTGCTGTTTGTCAGGGAAAGACACCTTTAGTTTCACTTCTCGCCAGCTCACGACATTTGCATTTAGGCTATTCACAAGAAAGAATAAAGAGGACGAAAATGATGGAACACAGAGAAAGGCGCACGGAGAAATTGCTGAACTAAAAACTGTTTTATTGCTTTGTGTTCAGTATTTTTGCGCTGTTTAAAAGCATCTATCTAACGTATGAACCAACTCGCAGAAGTAGCCATTTTAGTTAGGTCAGGCAATTCGAAATATACTATTTTCATTAAGGTTGTGTCAAACAAAGAAGCGAGCCCTCAAAAATTCCCTTCCTTCAAAATACTTACAGTTATTCTTGTACATTATTATTTGTGCACTATTTGAGGCAAGCTTCATCCGTCCTCTATATGCGCTGTTTAAGATCGCGATAGCGTTAAAGAGCTCGTTTCGCGTAAATGCGAGTGTCGGCGTCGGTGTAGGCTTCATTGGTTGTGAGCTAAAAATCATCATCTCGCTCCTGAACGAAACATCGAGAAAAATGCAAATAAAAGAAATGAGAAAAAGCTTTGGTTCGCGTGGGAATCAAACTCAGGCCGTCTATGTGGGAAGCAGGCGCTCTACCCTGGGCGACGCCATTGCTTGAAATTGCTTCCAAAAAAAAAAACATTATATGAATGTCATGTAGTGGAGGGACTCTCCTTAACGCATGTAATAATGCTTAGGCAGAAGCGCAGAATCACGCCAGGCGTCAAAACAGGTGAATTGCGCAACGAATGCGTGCTTTAATGTCCCACCCAAGACAAAGCGCTCAGACATAATTGATCGTCGTTAGCTGCAAAAGCATCAAGTTGAGCAGCTGCGACGATCACGTGTTGCCTTACGGACGCCTAATGGGTCCTTCGCTTGTTCGCAAAAGGAATAATTATGGCGTAGTGGGCACTTAGCAACTGTACTTGCAGTAGGCATTCCAGGATACTTTCAAACGGTCAACGTTACGCGCACAGTCATTCGTTTCCTCACGGTACGGTTGAGGCACGCACCGCGAACCGACGCAAGGATAGCGATTACGCTATCGCGTTCTACCATAGAATAAAGAGCCAGTTTAGAGAAGGGAAACTGTAGCCTTGAGAACGGTACGAAAGATAAGCAGCGGTAGCGCATGGAACTACCGAAGGCACCCAAGAGATGGCGCTGCGTAAACAGGAAGTGGAAAACAAAATTTATTGTTTTTTAGGTAGAAAACGCAAATGGCTGCCTTTTTTATTCCGTACCAGGTGCGTATGCGGATACGCGGGTGCCTCGGCTGGTTTTTTATTCTATCCTTTTTAAACAGAAGTGGACGAAAGAGGTCGGGACTCGCGTACGGCTACGGCGGTCTCGTTATCTTTCGCCCGCTTGTTTTGAGCGCGTCGATACGCCCAGCAGCACGCCAAAGCGCCCTTCGGAACGCAGTACCTGTGCGTACGAAGGTTACATGGAACCGAAGGGCATACATTGGCAACTGGCACCAGTAAGAACAATTCACGAGTGAGTAGAAGGAACGATAATCTTTATTTACAGTGAGCAAGCGGTAAAAGGCCCTTGTTCAGACATCGTGAGCTCGTAAACGACTAGACTTCGCGGTACTTCAAAGAGACAAAACAAATTAGATGACGTTTGTTGCCCGTTTCCACCGTCAGCTAGCGCTCACAATAACCAACTTGTATTGTAGGACAGGCGTAAAGCATCAGCATTTTTTTTGCTACAGTTTCAGTACTTGCTTTCAACGAGTACGCCTGAAGACCCCCGGGTTGGTTGTTATCACAACATATTGCGGTCCGGCTGAGAATACCAAGCAGGTTCACGCAAAGAAATCACATTATTGTGGATGCCTACAGAATGGCAGAAAACATGAGCATTTTAACACGTGATACCGATGAAACAACCCATAAATGGGATATATGCAATGCCTCAAAGAGGTGCAGAAATACAGAGAAGGGAGAAACGATTTTCTATCCCGGTCATTCTCTTACTGTGACATCGCCGCTGGAAAGTAGGCTTCATCAACAGTCTGGCCAAGTCGTGCTCATGCCATCGCATAATTTACTCGTTCATTTGAGCTCACCAGACCTTACAAGTGAAATAGCAGCTTTGTCCACACGTGTTAGCATACAACTCAAAAGCGAGAACAGTGAAGTGTGATATGCTAACGAGGTCACAAAGCAGAAAGAAAAACGCTGAGCTTGAAAGTACACAGGCGTCCACTGTTAAAGGGAACATCGGAGCGTGTGGCGGCAGCTCGGCGCCACCGCCGGCAAGCGGCAGCAACGAGTTTCGCGCAGGCGCAGTGCGCGCTGTGAGTCGTGCTCTTTCATCGTCTGCTGCCGTGCTGCGAATCGTCGCGAAGCGAACCGTTGACGCGACGAAAGAGCACCGGGCACGGTGCTCACTGCGTCTGCGCGAAACTCGTTGCAGCCGCTTGCCGGCGGTGGCGCCGAGCTGCTGCCACACGCTCCGATGTTCCCTTTAACAGTGGACGCCTGTGTACGTGTACCTGCCATCGTCGAGGAACCTGTGGAAACTGACGCCTTCGCTGGTATCGCAGCTCCTGCGGCACAATACAGTAGCATACCGACTGCCCACCATAATTGCAATATGATTACATCGGTGAATTAAAAAACTTTAATGCGTAATTTAGACAACATTACCGATAGAATTCGCAAGAAAACGGGGAGCAACAAACCAGCTGCCAACCATCGGACGGTAACTGCACATATTCTGCGCGTTATCTGCGGCACCCGAGACGCCCGAGACGCAGCGGCGCACTTTTTGCGCTTCGTCACCGGTCACAGCGACGGTCCGCTTCCTCGCTACCGCGCGCCGGCCGTCAGCGGTGAGCGACAAGGCAGAGATGTTTTCAATCATTAAACAACAAATTTACTCATCATTCAAACATTACTTTCAGTTACACAAGAAAAAGCACTTTTATGCGGCAATGATAGCTGTATTTCTCTTAAATATTGCTTTTATTGCGGCGCCTCTGGCGGATTTTTTAGCGTTACCGAGGGCAGATTTCAACGGAGCCACTATGGTTTGTTTTTTAGCTGCGACGGGGTCGATTTTTTCGCCCCCCTTCGACGATGGCTGGAACTTGAGACTTTCCGAGGAATGGTTCTACAAACGAATGCAAAGCTCATGTGTCCTCCAAGTTTTTTTTTATCATTTCAATATGAACTTCTGGCAATCACTTTGCGACATTCTCATTGATTTTTTTTTAATTGTAGACTACCAGTAACAAGTGAATTGTGCACTACGATCACTTACGCATCTTTTTTTAACTGAATGTAACAGAAAGTATTAGAAATGGAAATCGTCGTTTTTGGCGCTAAAATATGGTATCACTTAACCTACTGATTTAATTCACCCTGAACCTATAGTACTACTAAACATGAACTGAACGGTATTGCTTTGTGCGAAAAGAATCTTACGCGATACCGGTTGATGCTGTTTCGTTACACATTTACCAAATCTACGGTACTTGTCCCTACGAAATTGCGCGTTTATTTGTTTTGCAATTACGGCGACAGCCTTAAATGCCTCCTCAAGCGCGAAATTAGACTGTCGGCGCCTCGCGGCGTCGAGGACGAGTGATGCAAGAAATCCCCATGTCATGACGTCACAGGTCGCAATAATTTGTGGCATCATCATGACGTCACAAATTTCAGCGTGACGCCACGACACGTGACGTGACGTCACATGACATCGTAGCTTGGTCAAAAGTGAGCAGAGAAAGGAGGCAGTACGAAACCAGGTGAGCTGCCTGCGATGCTGGAGGCAATGCAAAACCACGCTAGGTGCGCAAAGCTTTCGGAGGGTGACGGGGCGGAATCAATACATCGACAGAGAAGAAGAAGGAAGTGGCTTTCGCCTTCGAGTAGTCTTAAGGGTATGCATAAGGGATCCTGTGGGCCTTTTTTTGTAGAGTGAGCATCCCGTCACAGTCATTCGTTCCTAACACCATCATTTGCTCATTATATATAAATATGTACTCTATAATACGCTTATACTAATCGGACGCCGCATCAAAGTCCGTATAGGTGATAAGAACTACGGACATCATGCAGCTTTCATAACTTTTTACTTTACCGGACACGTTTTACCTAACGTAGTTTCGCTGGGCATGACGATGCACCCCCGACAGGAAGGTTGCACGTGAAAACGGAATTTTGAACGGCAATACTTCACTTTACTCTGTAACGTTAACAAGGGGTCCTATGCAGGATAGCCCGAGCTTCTCGGGCACACGAGTTTGCTCCGAGCTTGCATTACGGCGGTCATGATAGAAAGACAGTGCAGAGCACGCGATAGCAGCGTTGATAAAAACGGCTACAAGAACGAGCATGGCGTCACAAACGCATGTGAGGATTTTGCGGCGGTTTTCAAAGGAACACCGCGTGCCAACGCGTCAGCGCCGCCACTCAGTCAACACTTTGACAGTGCAGCGACGCCAGCGTGATTGTCGCGCTATCTTTTTGCCAAATGATCATCGCGCCTCCCACGGGCGTGTTCGTGGGCGTGTGTCCTTATTCGGAAAATTCTTTCATTCCACCAGCAGCATGGAAATTTCCCCTCTCAAAGGCAACAAGGGCGCTCTGGTGCAGCTCGTTTCGCTTCTCTGGAATATTACAGATAAATAAATAGACATGTTACTGTTATACTTGCATTTCACTCCTGCAGATTTTTCTGTAGTAGCGAATCGGAGAAACAATGTCTCTACAAATATATAAATATTAATATTGCTCGCCGAAAATCCCACCAGGGGCGCTTGCTTCATAGTTGTGAGTGGTACGTCGTGAGAGCGGTGAAATTGAATACGAGACAATCGTAGCCACGTGATGATATAACCTATAGTTCTTCTTGCGTGTGTGCATAGTCTGTGCGATTAAGCTCATAGATGAATCGTGCCGCACGCTGGCGTAGCGGCGTGAGCACTGCTCCTAGGCAAGAGGAAATGTGGTAGGCGGACCCGCTCTTCGCCGCCGGCGTCTGTCAATCAAACTGATCGACGCGCGGACTCGGGCACAAACTCGTTGATTCTGAAAATGCCCCAGTTCAACTCGTGACTGTCATAGTGCCGGTGTGCCTGTCAAGTGTTTCATGCGGTGGACTCTACTCGGGAGATCCTTGCTTATAAATAATTTGGTCAGCTTGCACTACTTGTGCAAGGCCGCGGCCACCGGTAGAGCTTGAGGTCACCTAGCTTCTTCCAGCTTTTTACGTGGCTCGTCTACTCAGTCTGCTTCGGAGTAATGACCGTGTCAGTTCGGTATTATTTTGGTGGTATTGATTAGGAAGGTCTTAACTAACATGATATTGAATAGTCCTTTCTTAATTGTTAATATTGTAATTACTACGACATTATTTACCCAGGTTTAATTCGCAATATCTTCATTATGTTGGCTTTACTTACACGCTCATAATTAGCGTCGTGTTAATTAGCAGTAATAGTTATGTTTTAATTACCGCGTCAATATTGACTGAGACCTAATTACCAAGGCCCTGAATAGTACAGAGCTCATTAGCTTAATCCCAATCAGCGCGATCCTAATTAACGTCGTGTTATTTAGCAATAATTGATAATTTCGTGTATGCCGCGGCATTAATTACTCAGGTTTTATTAATATAATAATAATATCTGGGGTTTAACGTCCCAAAACCACGATATGATTATGAGAGACGCCGTAGTGGAGGGCTCCGGAAATTTCGACCACCTGGGGTTCTTTAACGTGCACCTAAATCTAAGTACACGGGCCTCAGACATTTTCGCCTCCATCGAAAATGCAGCCGCCGCGGCCGGGATTCGATCCCGCGACCTTCGGGTCAGCAGTCGAGCGCCATAACCACTAGACCACCGTGGCGGGGCACTCAGGTTTTATTCGCAAGGTCCTGAATAGTACAGATGTTTTTATCATAATCCTAATTAGCAAGGTCATAATTAACACGTTCTCAGTGAGTAAGGTCTTGATTACCTTTGTTTTAATTACACGCTCCAAATGAGCGTATTGTTAATTAGCATGACCTTAATTACATTGTTCTTTGCTTTACACGACTTCATTAGCATGGTCTTAGTAAGACGTGGCTTAGTTAGCTCGGCCTTAGCATGATTTGCCCTAATAAGCTTTGTCATGGCACGTCCTAACTTAGGTAGGTATACCGCCCAGCCAATTAGCTAAACAGCTGGGTGCACGTGCTCTCGGAGCGAGCCGACCATGAAGAAGAGAATGACGAGGGCGCGCGCCGGCCGAGAAACGCGCTAGAATGTACTGGCCGACCATGGTGATTAAACGCGTGGCCTCGGCGATAAGCTATAGCCGCGGTATTGTAAAGCGCTCGGTCGGATCTTTCCTCAGAGGCCACCGTGCTGATTACCCTGAAGGATACTAAGTGAGGACATTAAACGCTCAAAAATGAATTCACGCGGCCTACGTACACATAAAAAATATAGTTAGTAGAGCTTTCTGCCACTTTTCTTGCATGGGTGCACTTCTGCACTCAGTGGAACGACAAAGAAATGAAATAATCTGCTTCTAGTTTGACGACACCACCCAACCTTCTCTGCCGCACTTGGCGTGACGTCGCGTTCCAACGCAACCAATGAAACGGAGCGAGCGCTGAGGGATGGATTTCGCCTTCTCGTACTATTCGCTCGTTGAAAAGGGGGTGTTGCCAGAGCTCGGAAAGATCCCGAGTTTCGCCAAACTCGGGCCATCCGGCATAGCACCCAAGGACACATACTTCTTTCTCTCTTTCTTCAAATGTGCTTTTTATTTCTTTACTTGTACCTTTATTTAGGGTTAACTTTATTGTACTTTCCGTGCTCGACAACATAGCGAAATGGAGTAGCCTAGTTGCGCACTCCTCAATCTCTTTACAGAAAGCATGTTGACGATGGCGCTCTGAGGCCGTCTATTGGCGCAAGGACCAACCAAGGCAGGCCAAAGAGTGTCGTGCACGCCGCGAGCATGTTGATGCAATGGTTGGCGCAGCGGGTACATTCCTGCGAGTAGGGAATAGGAAACTTATTACGTACTATACGTGGAGCGCACCTCCACAAATGGTAACCTATCAGAGTTATCCAGCTGTTTTCAGCGATGCAGTACCTCATCATCAGCATGTGAGAAATCTTTATTGAAACTACTTGGTGTCATACTTCAGGAACAACCAACGATAAAATGCACGTCTCGATTGACTGAGCTGTTGGTTCATAAGTGGTCATTGCTGCTGGCTCACCGCCTTCGTTATTACTACGACCTGCTTACCGTTGACCATATATTAAGGCGGTAGCCTTAAGTAACTCGTCATGCCCTGACCTTAGTCATGGCGTTTAAAAACACGGTAATCCTGAGTGAAGCGAAAATTGCAGATTACAGGTAAAGAAAGTAAAAAGACGCGTTCGTGTGATACAAAATGCAAGGTAAATTTGCTACAGCGGAGGCGTAGCTCTTCAAGTCTACTCAAACGAATACATAAAAGACCATACGAGGTTTTGCCATGACATGTCATGCCTAATGACTTTTTGTCATGCTGTTCATTGTCAGATTCCTTTATGAATACTCACTGGAACCCGAGGATAGCTGAAAAAGTACGAAGACCACTGCCATCCTGTCGATTGCGTAAATAAATGCAAATCTGTTTTGCGCCATTCCGTTTAAAGCGAATTCACTTCTACTCGGCCCCTCGCGATTTCGCCTATACCAGGAGGAACACTCCATTTCAGCGGGAATTTGTGGCATGGAGGTTTTAATTATTTTCAAACCTCCTTGATTACGAAGGGAATGGATATGCAAGTGAACGCAACAAGAAACTAAAAATTTGAGCAACACACAGTTTTTGAGAAATATTACCTGTCATCCAGGGATATTTGATTACAGCAAACAAAGGAATTACTTATAGAACTTCGCCGTTTTTAGGTTTCTGAAGGTTCGTGCTTAACATAAATACATATGCGTAGGAAACCTGCCGTCCAACCAGGTCATGCGCGAACGCTCTTCAGAATACTCTTTGTCAGCAGCTGCGCATGAAACTGGCGGCATGAGCGGTCGTTTAATGTGATTTAATGGACCTCCTTGAGAGGTATGATGCTCTTGTTAACATGTTTCTTATCCTATAGTTTCTTAGTAGTGTGCTGTGCACTATTACAGCCTGCGTAGTATTGCACCTAGCGTTTGTATATGTTATACGGACGCAATTGATAAGTATTCAGTGTGAAAGCGCCTGTAACAGCGCCTGATGCTGTCTGTGATGATCTTAATGAATAACAAGTTCCTTTGTCATAATAAATCCTTTGTCAAAGTTTGCCAAGGTCAGGTTATCGCTCCCGTACAAAGTACCGAGAAGCGGCGAACATTTTAGCAGGTTCGCCTCAACAACAAACTATCATCATCATGAACGCATTTGCGCGTGCAACGCAATAAATCGACTAGCACGCGTTCGCCTCGTCATTTGCTTCATCTTGTGCTGCGCTCCCCAACACGTACGCCCTGACGCGCACTTTCCCGCTGCGCCCATTTGTGCGGTGTAGCATGTAATAACTCGATTGGGCGAGAGAGCGAGTACGGATAGAGAGAGAGAGAGAGGAAGGGAAGAAATAGAAAATAGATACGACGACAGAGAAAGAAATAGGAAGAGAGAGAAAGATACAGAAAAAAGAAGAGATAGAAAAAACAGAGAGAAAGACAGAAAGAGAAAGAATGAGTGAAAAGAGCAAATAGAAAGAAATAAAAAGAGAGAGAACAAACATAGAAGGAAATAGTAAGAGAGAAGTATGAGAGCGAAAAAGAAAGGATAGGAAGAAAAGATAGCAAGAGCCAGAAAGAAACAGAAAGAAATATACACAAAAAACACATAAAACGCGAAGAGAAAGAGGGGAAGAAAGAAAGAGAGAAATAAGTGAAACAAGTAAGGCCGGCCAGCTCCGCTGCTTGTTCCAGCCTTGCGCCACCAGAGCAAGCTGCGCAAATTCTCTGAACAGCGAAGCTGTTCAAGGCGGAGGTCGGGCCGTTAGGTGTTCGCCGAAAAACCTCGCCTAGTGATGACCTCAATATGCGTCGCCTAGCAACATCTTACTTGAAGGAAAGGAAGAGGACAATAGAACTTGAAAACAGCAGGAGACGAAATAAATATAACCAAATAAAAGTTCTTGACGAGGCGAGATTCGAACCCAGGTAACCACTGGCCGAAGGTGAACGCCGTAGCCACTCGGCTATAGAGAGTTTTATTATTTTGTCTTGTTGAACGCAGAAACCGATTGAGACCGGTTGAACGCAGAAAGCGCATCAGCGCCTGCACAGCCTTCTTCTGTGAAGTTAAGTCCTGTCGGTGGCGCAGGTTTCTTTCTTCCGAAAAAGTTTGGTCGTCCAAATTGTCAAGCGCGTTGCAAAGCGACTGCCTCTGCGAACAGTACTGTGGACCGTCGCATAGAATATGCTTAATTGTTTCATCACTTCCGCAGTGGTCACAAGCTGCGGTGTCGGCCATTCCTATGCGGAATGCGTACGCATAGGTAAATGCGACACCCAACCATAACCTGCACAGAAGGGTAGCGTCACCTCGGCGAAGTCCTGGGGGGATTCGAAGTCGTGCGTGCTGGAAGTGTGGGTCGTTCCACTGCGACGTCGTGAGTTGGCGAGCAAGCACGCGGAGCTTCCGTGCAGCGTCATTTCTGGAGAGCGGTATTAAGATTTGATTGTTTTCATTATGGGCGGAACGGGCAGCTTGATCGGCCCGTTCATTGCCGATAATCTCACAGTGAGTCGGAAGCCACTGAAAAGTTATTTCACGCCCTTTCTCAGTTAAATGGTGCGTCCTCTCCAATCTCAAATACAAGTTGTTCGTGTGGGCCGCGTCGTAAGGGTGACGGAAGACTATAGTGCCGCCTTGGAGTCACTGAACATAGTCCATTTTTGTGCCCGTTCAGTCAAACAATTCATCGAACATATTGTTCTAAACAGGCGTGTTAGGTTTTGGCGCTCAAAAGTCGATCGCGGAGACGGGACGGCGCGGCACTGTACGTCGTACAAAGCTTCTTTCTCGGCTCTCTCCCTGCCTGGTCTTTGGCTGTGCAATTATCAATAGAAAGCAAACGGCTTCCTTTGAGCAGCTTGTCTACCGCGATGGCCAGCAGGGGTTGCGGTCAAGCGACCGTTGTCAGAGGTCGGCAGCCCGAATGTGTGGGAAAATGAGGAGGACATCCCCTGCTCTATGCCGTCGATCGAGGCGACAGTATGCGTGACTCCAAGAACGACCGGCATGCGCTTTCGGCGCGCCGACTGTAAAACAGGGTTGAGTCGCAACAATGCACGGTCCGAATGCGTGGGAGGCAGGGACACGCATACGCCTTTTCTTTCCCGGAACCGTTTAACGACTGGCACCGCGGGTTCAACTCGATGAGTATGGGAAAATGGCGTGAATGCACCAGGGCTAAGATACCGATGTGTTTCGACCGTGAGAATTCCTGAGTGTATCAGTCAGCTAAAGCAGGAACAGAAAGAACGTTTATTGATAGCAGCTGTTAGGTTTTATAGTGGCTGGCACGTGCAAGCCAGTGTAAGCGTTGACGTCAGCAGTTGGTGGGAGAAGGCGCTAGTACGCACAGCGCATGCGTATCTTGCACGATACATCTTCCCCTGTTTATGAGTTCTTTTAATAATGTCACTCATTCACTTGATTGAAGTTGCGATCGTAGTGAAGCCTGTTTGGTGGCCTCCTGTTTCTGGTCGAGCGCCTCAACCTCGGTGTACACTGTCCATCGGCGGAGGATGTAGAGGTTGCAGGCACCTGCTGTCTAGGACTGGGCTCCTGCTCGTTGACGGGCTCGCACTCGCTATCAGACTCGTCGCTTTCAAGTGTGCTGCCCTCTAAAGGTTCCAGCGTCGCCCTTAGATGCTGGCGGTTTCGGCGAAGCAGCTTGTTGTCTTCTGTAAGCACCCTGTATGCCCGTGGCGCTGCTCGTCCCACTACTTTCGCTTTGCGAGTCCAGTGTTTGTCATGAACCCTCGCGACTTGTCCTTTCTGGAGGCCCGGTAGAGATTTGCCACCAGTATCCCGTGGCTTGCGTTTGTAGACGGTTGTTTTCCGCTGCCGGCGGAAGTCCGGAAGTCGTGTACGCAGTCTTCTGCCTTGCAGGAGCTCACCCGGCGACCGACCGTCTTCCAGCGGCGTCGCACGGTAGGATAGCAGTCCCAGCCAGAAGTCCTGCTGTGTCTCGAGTTTTTTTCAGAATTTTTTTCACGACTTGAACACCCTTCTCAGCAAGTCCATTCGACTGTGGAGATCGAGGGCTCGATGTAATGTGCTGGAACTCGTACCTGGATGCAAAAAGAGCAAATTCGTGAGAGGCAAACTGGGGACCGTTGTCGCTACAGACTTCCAATGGAATACCGTAACGGGCAAAGGTGCCACTTAGTTTCTCAACAACAGTACGAGATGTGGTGTCGTTTAGCTTTTCAACTTCGGGGAAGTTGGAGAAGGCGTCATACACGCACAAGTAAGAACTCCCGGCATGCTGGAAAATATCGACGCCGACCCTGTACCAAGCATAATGCGGCGTTTCTCGCATCAGAAATGGCTCCCGTTGTTGTTGGTACGCATATTTCCTGCAGACAGCACAACCTTTGAGCATCCTTTCGATGTCGGCGTTGAGTCCGGGCCAGAAGACTAGCTGACGAGCTCTTGTTTAGTCTTATTTAAACCCAAGTGTCCCTCGTGTATCCGTTGAAGCATTTCCGCCCTCATAGATTTCGGTATGACTACTTTAGTCCCTTTTAACACAATGCCTTCTACCACTGATAATTCCGCCGCGAATGGCTTCATGCTGCCGACCAAGCTACAGTCTTCTCTTATGAATCGTATGACTGACTGAAGATCAGGATCTTTCTCAGTGGCTTCAACAAGCCGACTCAGTGTTTTGCTGCTCACCATGTCCGTGACCACACCCACTGCATGAACCTCTACGTCGTCTTGGGAGGGTCCGATGTCCCTTGGTTTTTTGGGAGCCCTTGATAACATGTCGGCCAGCCGCAACTCTTTTCCTGGAACAAAGTGAAGGGAATAATCATACTTCAACAAGCGCAGGAAAAAACGTTGAAGCCTTGGTGGCATATCGCCGATTCCTTTCGACGCAATCGCTAAAAGTGGGCGGTGATCTGTCTCGACAAAAATGTTTCGGCCGTAGACAAAATAGTGAAATTTTTCACATCCAAATGTTATTCCCATTGTTTCTTTTTCGATTTGCGAGTATCTTTGCTCCGTGTCAGTCATGACACGCGACGCGTAGGCCACAGGACGCCAGCTATCTCCGTGACGTTGCAACAGTGCAGCTCCTAGCCCATGCTTTGATGCGTCCGTGCTTCCCTGGCTGGATCGAAAATAGCGAGTACAGGTGTGCTGCTTATAACTGTGCAGATAGCTGCCCACTCGGCGGTGTGTTTTTCTGTCCACTCGAAGATTGTGTCTTTTTTTATAAGATCTCGCAACAACTTTGTCTTGTCAGTAAGATGCGGGATATACTTCCCAAAGTAATTTGCCACACCAAGCATTCTCTGAGCCGCCCGCTTATCAGTCGGGCGCGGCATTTCTGCTATTGACGCACTGAATGCGGGATTCGGCTTTATCCCGTCTTGACTGATGATGTCACCCAAGAACTCAACCTCTGTGCACGCAAACTTGCATTTGGCTGGATTGAACGTCAGTCCCGCATTCTTTGCTAGTTCTAGCGCCCCACGAAGACGCTCGTCGTGTTCTGCCCGGGTAGCACCCCATACCAGGACGTCATCGACATACACGCGCACGCCTGGTGCTCGATCGAAAATTGAACTCAACGTTTTTTGAAACACTTCAGGCGCTGACGCAATGCCAAACGGCAGTCTCAAGAAACGGTAACGCCCAAAAGGAGTAGCGAACGTACAGGTGCTTGATGTGGTCGGATCCAATGGAATCTGATGGAACCCCGAGTTTGCATCGAGGCGAGAGAAATATTTAGCACCCGCAAGTTCTGCCTCGATGTCGTCTCGCTTCGGCATCTGATAGTGCTCGCGCTTCAGGCACTGGTTAATGTTCCTAGGGTCCATGCAAACCCGCAGTTTGCCATCTTTTCGTTTCTTCAAGCCATTTCGCGGTAGGCCAACAATCATCCCACTTCTGACACCATGTATCAGTCAGCTAAAGCAGGAACAGAAAGAACGTTTATTGATAGCAGCTGTTAGGTTTTATAGTGGCTGGCACGTGCAAGCCAGTGTAAGCGTTGACGTCAGCAGTTGGTGGGAGAAGGCGCTAGTACGCACAGCGCATGCGTATCTTGCACGATACACTGAGAGTGTGGGATAAGGAGAGGGAGAGCCATGATGGGAAAGAGTGCCAAAACGCCTGTCTGCACTGTAAAGACTTTGCTGTCGAGATTAGGGACAGCCCAGTAGGGAGTGGCTTAATCTGAGGATAAACGGATTGGATAAGGGAATGCGAGGCGGACTACCAGTGGCCACTTCCCCTTTTCTTTGTTACCGCAAGGCACTTAAGACTGGACGGAATTCGTTTCCCTTCAGTCTTGGCTGTAATCACTTAACTGATCGATCAGTAAGACTCCGTACGATGCAACTTTCGTCTGGGCCGAACCACTCGGTGGTCGAACAGTGAGACTCGGTTGCTGTCGAGATTGGGGACAGCCCAGTAGGGAGTGGCTTAATCTGAGGATAAACGGATTGGATAAGGGAATATCAAGGCGGACCACCAGTGGCCACCTACCCTTTTCTTTGTTACCGCAAGGTACTTAAGACTGGACGGAATACGTTTCCCTTCAGTCTAGGCTGTAATCACTTAACTGATCGATCAGTAAGACTCCGTACGATGCAACTTTCGTCTGGGTCGTAACCACTTGGTGGTCGAACAGTGAGACTCGGTTCTTCGTATGTAGTAACAGTGCTCTAGGCTCTAACTTAAGAAAAGTTCAGTAGAAGAGTAAGACGCTGTTGATGTCTATGTTATCATCAGTGTGCTTCGGCAAGATGTACATATGACTAAATATTTCGCTGCAATATACCTTCAAGTTTTTATTACCTCCAACCTGCCTCCTGCTTCATCGACGCCGATCATCTCCTTGACGGGACTTCAATCCACATCAAGGAGAAAACGAACAAGGAAAAACATAACTAGGCGGTTGTGGTTGAGGCCCAAAAAGAGAAGGTATGTAATCGACACCTTCTATAAGGTTCTCCCTTGATGACATCGCTTTAACTCCAGCGCGTGTCGCTGACACTCATATTCCGCAAATTCTGGAGGCCCAGAAATACGATAATATCAAATAATATACCATGTTCACTTTCCACTGGCAAGTGTCTAATGCTAATAGATGTATCCAGACACGCTAGCAGAACAGGCATTTAAGGGAACGATATGAGTGCCTTGCTATGGGAAAAAGGAAGCAAAAGGAAGAAAAGGCATATCCATGCCTCACTTGCTTTTCCCAACCTTTTCCTTCCTTTCCCCAAACTCTTCTTATACTTCGTGTAACAAGGGGTTGGGAAAAGGAAATGAGGATCAAAATGATGACGGCAAGGGTGCGAGATCAGCTGTTTCCACAACCTTCGCTGTACTAGTGCGTAGCTGCGCCAGTTTTTCTAAGGCGAACAACTCAGATGTCTCATCAATCAGAAAAATTCACCGTCTACGGCGCGTGCGAGACTCGGTGAGACCTGACGATGCATCGCGAGACCACCATCGGAGTCACCAGGACAGATACGAAAACAAAAGTCATAAACGTCCGTCACAAATCACGTGATACCCAAGGGAATGTGTGTGTGTCTGCAGTCGGTGTGGCAAAAGTCACATGACCCAAATGAAAGTGTGCGTATTGCTAAAGGGCCAATAAACAGGCTCCGACTTTTCCTTTGCACCTCCTAAATAAACCCGCTAATTCGTGCAGAAGGCCGCGGCGGTAACATATTGCGAATATCACAGCGCTGCGCGCAGCGCAGTCACTCCATTTCGAAAAACACTTCCCGCGCCCATCTACAACGCCTGCCCAATTATCCTCGTACGCGAAGTGACGTAATCTTGCCCATGGGCAAGATTACGCAGCACCAAATTCATCGATTGGTCTTTTGGCCTACGAAAGAGCGCCTTGGCCTCGCGGTGATGCCGTATTTTCCGTTTTAACTGCGCATTATGCATTTCATTTTCCTGTGCTGCCAACTGTCTGTGCTGCGACAGCCCCGAGGCTAAGGGACAAGTCGTATTTTTAGAGCGAAAGCCCCAAGATCAAGAGTTGCCTCGCGAATTTCTCCGTTAGTGGAAAGGTGTTAACCTCGCCAGTGCCTCGTATCCCTCGCACCACGCTTTCTCCATGCCCCGTTATGACATGAGTGACACCTGGAGGAAGCCTTCCTCTATCGCTGGCTGCGCGCCGTAAACGCAATCGTTGACGTCGTATTAGGTTCCCGTAGTGGGCGCAGTCCCGATAAAGGACTACACCTACCTCTCTCTGTTTTTGAGAAGGTTGGGAAGGTCGAGCGAGGGAGAATCCGAAACCAGCCGAAACTGGTTATTCAATTCCCTGCAACTTTCTTACCCCAGCATTTATTCGCAAAGCTGTTGCGGCAGCATGTTCACATCGTACACGTGCATAGTTATTTCTCCATCAGAACTTTTGATCCACGAAATTGTTTACTGGCCCTTGTCACTTGTCCCGTTAATGGGGATGGCAATCGCCGGGCGGATTCCAAGGGCGGACGTATCCGCCCCCCGAAACGCACCAAAAAAGCGCGGACAGTTTAGAGTTGGTCATTTGGTGCGCCAGCGAACGCCGGTTGTGGTCCAAAGACTCGAGTCAGAGCCGAGAGTCGATAACACAAACGAAAACGAAATATATTCTATTAAGGCAATACAAATATCACAAACACATGCACACTCGGCTGGTACCAGTTACCACTTCACAATATAACTCAGATGGTGTTTACACAACGGGAATAAACAGATCACACGCTACAGATGCAATCGCATGCATTACAGCTATTCAAGGACAGTTAAAGTCCAGAATATGCAATGGCATATCCAGTCCACAATTTTTGGACGGTAATCGAATGCTTCTCTTCAAGGAAACACTCACGCCAACTCCAGCGGTTTCTGTCGTAGTTCAACCGTCGTCGTAACTTGTCACGGCTCACACGGCGTCGTCATCCAATTCTTCCAGATCGACGATCGACTGACCGCACACCATCATAAACACGTCTTCTTTGGCTAACAGAGCCATACTCAGCTTACTTCACCATTTCCCGGGCCGACTTACACACTCACTCCTTCACTCCTGCCTGACTGACTCGCTGGTCGTCGTCGCACGCTTTTATTCCCTCTCCCCCGGTTTCTAGAAGCGTCGGGAGCGTTCTCCGCCGTCTAGTACAGCCAAGGCTATGGAAAGGGCGAAAGCTTTCTCGTAGGTTCCAATCGCGGCGGCGTCGCTTGGCGATGCGTCATGCTTTTCTTCCAGATGTTTCCAGGCTTTGCCGGGCGTTGATCGCGTTGTCTGCGTCTGGCTCGACGGGTGAAGAGGATGCTGGGCGCCGGCGTCTTTTGATGCTTGTTTTTTCAGCGTTCGCGCTTCTTGGGCGAACGGCTCGCGCCGTTTTTTCCCGCTGCCGTTTGAAAGCGGCCGCACGCGCGCTTTATTAATGCGCTTGTTTGTGACACTCCCCCCACTTCAAGAATATTATCACATAATATTCAAACAACACAAATCAGCGCGCACATGCACATCCAAAAATGTCCCACATATAGAGTCCGTAACTCAGTCCATCACACAATGCGCGTCACATTCATAATAGAACTCGCAATACAATACACCAAGCGGCAAATTGCGGGGCTCGAATTGACAGGGTTGTAGGTTCGTTAGTGGTCATTGATACTATATCGTAGGCTTGGTTAATAGCACGTCCGGCACAGCGCTAGCCGGATATGAAGGAAATTTCCTTAAGTAAATCATCATGCACTGACCTTAAGCGTGGCATTCTAAAGAACACGGTGCTTCATAGTGAAGCGAAAACACCGAGCGAAGGCCCCTCTCAAGCGTGCCTCGAGGTGCGCGTATATTTCACCTTCGCGGCGTCCTCGCTGCTAAAGAAATTCAAAACGGCTGTTCGCGCGATACAAAATGCAACATACTATAGTGACATCGGGTGGCTTTGGACTTTGAGTCTCCTGAGATGAATACATAAAGGCCGTATGAGTTTTACCTTTACGGACGTAGCCTGTCATAGAAAATGGCTGGCAGGCTGGCTACACAGAGGTGCCGCGGACCCCCAACTAAATCTGTCTAATGACGCCAACGATCTCAGTGTTGTAATCGAGGTGCCTATTAGGAGCGACGCCTCGCAGCGGCTTCTCTTCGATTGTCTGGGTTGGGTGTCGCAAGTCCTGCGTCGTCGCCGCGCGACTTCGAAAGATTTATGGTGTGCTACTCAGAGTGCGATATTTGGGAGCGACGATCTCAACTGCATTACGTGCCAGCATGTCATGAAACAGTTGTGCGCCACTTACAACAGTGGCGTTTCAAGTACCACAAGAAGTAATGTCTTTGTCGAGGATAACTGCAAAGTTGGTTTATAAATGCTGCCTAGTAGGACTGCATATGCAATATGTGCCTCTCCAAGCATATCCGCGATGCAATGAACGTTTGCCCTGCCAACACCTCCTCAGGCACTGGCCTAACAAACCCAGAAAAGTTGCTGTTCTTTGCAGCGTGATGGCGACATAGTCGAAACGAGCCAGCACGGACGCCTGGCTGGGGAAGAGACTGCCAGAGCGTCGACAGCGTTTGTCTGTGTGTGTATGTTGGCAGGGGGGAGGGGTGAAATAAAGCGAGCCCGGCGTAATGGAAGAATCGGCAGACGCGAATGGCGTTCTGAGCAGTGTGGATTTATTTCACCTTTAATGAATCGATGAATAATTCGTTTGTTGTTGTTGGTCACTGGACTGTACTTTTGTGGACAAGATAGGAGCACCTGTACTGTCCAAAACGTTTCTTCTGTTCTGTGTTCTTGCCAGCCAGCATGGCCCAAGCGTGCGTATCCATGTTACTACTCGTCGCTTCCTGGACCGACGTCGACTTCAGAACCGCTTCTTGCAGAAGGTCGAAGTGAAAAAGATTCGCGACGTCGCGAATCGCAGCGATTGCCAATATTTTCCTTCATAACTTTAAGACAGTAATGACGGCGACGACGACGGCGGTGGTGATGAAGACATGACTACGGGTGCGCGCCTTGCAAACGAAATGACAGCTGAAACTCGCGTTACTCTTTTGTGTGTCCACGTTATCAAATGCGGCCTCTTTCGGGGCCTGACAGCGTGGGTGACAGCGTGGCAGCGCTGCCAGCGCTGCAAAGTAGCGGGCTTCGCACTTGTTTTGAACAGAGCTCGTTATTGGTCATACAAATCTATATTACGGATATTTATTCATCGCCCCATGATATTATAAGTGGTGAATCAGTACTAGTAGGTCGATAACTATACGTGGACGCAAAAAAACGCGACATGTGTACGGTTGATGTCAATGCTGCTTTGAGCTTCCTTGATTATTTAGGGAACGGATGGGAATGTCAACGCATGAAGCAACTAAAATTTTGAGCAACACCCACGTCTTGGGATATATTACCTGTTATCTAGTGATCTTTGAATAAATCAAAGAAAGAAATTACAGAAAGAACTTCATCGTTTTCATCATTGTTAAGCTATGTCCTGAAAATAAATACATATGAGGAGGAAACCTGCCGTCCAACCAGGGGACGCACGAAGGCTCTTGAGAGTTATCTATGTCAGCAGCTCCCTATGGACTTGGTTCCATGAGCGATTCACGTCTTCGATATTTGTAAACTCCTCCAGAGGTATGATGCTATTGTTGACATGTTTGTTGTTTCGTAGTTTCTTAGTGTGCAATATTGCAGTCTGAGTAGGATTGGGTCTAGCGTTTGTATAAGTTATGCGGACGCAACCTAAAAGTATTGAGTATGTAAGTGCCTTGAGCACGTACGTATACTGGTTCAAAAAACGTTCCTCCTTAAGAGGCATGATCTGATGGATGTGTCTTCGTATACTACCCATTGGTTAGTGAAATTCAAACGCTCCGCCTACGGTGGCGCCGGTAGCGCCAAGAACGCCATGGAGTTACGGCCCAAGCGGATGGCCGCGATGCTGTTGCGGCGATGACGTAGCGATTGCGCTGCTTACGTCGTCAGAGCAACAGTAACAAACGCTTGGGTCTTCTCAGCAGCATCTGCAGGCGGTCCAGAGGGTCCGGGGCATCGCTGCAAGCGGCATCCTGGGCGGAGCCTCCAGGCTGATTTTACGGGCACTAACGGCGGCGGGTCGGCCTCCTCAGGATATTGTCATGTGGTCGTGACGTCGATAAAGACAGCAGGCGGCGTGTTCAAGATGTAACTGCTTATTTGGCTGAACTTACTTGTGGCCGGAAAATAAAAAATCACAGCATATCCACGGGGTGAATGATGATGAGTGGGGCGAAGCTACGGAGGGAATCATCTGTAAACCGTGAAACTCTTCCGTGAAATGCGCCCAGTACATAATATAAAGAGTGTGAAACATCGTGTATATATTAAACATCAAACTTTTATTGTACTGTTGGTTTACGTGGTCCCTTCATTATCACTTGTGATCGGTGAAATGCAAGAAAGAAGTCCGCTCCCGAGCGAAAGAGCGCCAAGAGCGACCGCATTCCCCGCTCGCCCTGTGCGAATTAAAGGCAAGGCTAGAGGGAAGACAGGACGCGCGTTCCACGACGCGAGGTCGGTAGCATGCCCAACGAAAGCCAACGGAACGCGATCGTGCAAGTGCTCCGGCTTCGCATCGCCTCATGGTTCCATTTAGCGTCCCAAAACCAAACATATTGCTGAAGGTGTGCCTTGCGTTTTTCGTAGAAATAATTTCTTTATCATGTACACTAAGACGAAAAGTTGAAAGCTCACTAGAGTGTATCGCCCGCAAAGTATGTCTTTTATTGTGATTTAACTCTCGTACGGCAGGGTCCTCGCGCCGTTGCCGGTCCACCTCGCCCGTTGACGATCGGGCGAGGTGGCTACATAGAACTACTACTACTACACTTTAAGAAAAACATCTGGCGTTCTTTCGTTCTGCTTTTACAAAACATCTGGCGTCTTTCGTTGGTTTATTTCATCAATCAACGGCGTTTTGAACAAAATTTTTATTGTTTAATCACGCACAGGAGAAATCTCACCAGGCACTACCTTGGAGGTAAACAATGGCTGCTAATGGCAATGAGAGACAGAAGAAGTCGGCTTTTAGCTAACACGTACACTTCTACTTCTACTAACGTTTCCTACTGGAACATGCCAATGGCTGCTAATGGGGAATGAGAGACAGAAGAATTCGGCTTTTAGTTAACGCGCACGCTGCGAATTTTTTATTGTTCAACAACGCACAGGAGAAATCTCCCACCGGCACCACCTTGGAGGTCAAAGCGTAAGACTTGTTACTCACTACTACGACCACGACGACTACGAGGGACGAACGGGTGCCGCCTTAAGGAGCTTCGCCCCTAAAAGTAATACAGCAATACACGCTGTATATTGATAGCGGCGAACAGGGCGTCGGCCGTCGTTAAACTGCTCATGGCTGGGATGCGCGTCTACCTTTCCAGTATTATCACTGGTTGTCGCGCAAGAAATAATCTAGACTATTCGCGTCCTGCGCGCAATCTTGACAAAACGACCTACTGCAATCGCGAAGCTTCTGGAACACTGCGCCGCTGTCAGCTTCGAGCGTTGATAACCGTCCTTGCTGGTCAAACCCAAATACATCAAAATAAAACAAGAAGCTGGCGTGGCATGGCCCCCCTCTGAAAAAGCATCGCCCCGATGCTCGCAACTGAACATGGAAGGGAAAAAAGCAAGTGCATACACAAATAAATTACAATAGCAAAGAAAAAAGTAGAGTCCCCAGGTTCGCTAACGCACAAAAAACGGCTTAAGGAGCACGACATGGATGACTTCAGGTCGTGCGCGGCGTCGCTGGGAGTTCGTAATTGCGTCCGGGACGACCTCGTAGTCAAGAGAACCGAGACGTCGGAGCACCTTGTATGGCCCGAAGTATCGCCGACGAAGTTTCTCACTGAGCCCACGTCGGCGTATCGGCGTCCAGACCCACGCACGCTCACCGGGTTGGTACTCCATGTGCCGTAGTCGAAGATTATAGTGACGGCTGTCGACCCTCTGCTGGTTCTTGATGCGCAGGCGAGCGAGCTGTCGATCTTCTTCGGCGCGTTGCAAATAGGCGGCAACGTCGAGATCGTCTTAGTCGGTGGCGGTTGGTAGCATTGCGTCGAGCGTCGTTGCCGGGCTTCTTCCGTAGACCAGCTCGTACGGCGTCATTTGCATCGTTTCTTGCATGGCCGTGTCGTATGCGAAGGTCACATACGGAAGGATGGCATCCCACGTCTTGTGTACGACGTCCACATACATGACCAGTATGTCGGCGATGGTCTTGTTTAGCCACTCGGTGAGGCCATTGGTCTGTGGGTGGTACGCCGTGGTCCGGCGGTGGCTCGTTTTGCTGTATCTCAGTATTGCCTGAGTTAGGTCTGTATCTCAGTATTGCCTAAGTTAGGTAAACGCCGAAGCTTTGTCGGTGATGAGGACCTCTCGGGCGTCATGACGCAGGACGATGTTCTCAACGAAGAACTTTGCTACCTCGGCCGCACTGCCTCTGGGTAGGGTCCTTTTCTCGGCGTAGCGTGTGTGGTAGTCGGTACCTGCGAGGATCCATTTGTTTCCGGTATTGGACGTCGGGAACGGCCCCAGTAAGTCCATCCCAATTTGCGGGAACGGCCGTCGAGGTGGCCCGATAGGCTGCAGAATTCCGGCTGGCCTAGTCGGCGGTGTCTTGCGTCGCTGACAGTCCCGGCAGGTCTTGACGTAGCGAGTTACGTCGGTGGCAAGGCGCGGCCAGTAGTATTTTTCCTGTATTCTTGCGAGCGTGCGAGAAACACCCAGGTGTCCGGATGTCGGGTCGTCGTGCAGAGACTGGAGGACCTCTGGTCGCAATGTCGAGGGCACTACGAGAAGGGAATCGGCTCGAAGCGGCGAGAAGTTCTTCTTTAGGGGAACACCGTTCCGCAAGAAAAACGACGTCAGTCCCCGCGTGAATACCTTCGGAACGGTGGCCCTGCCCTCGAGGCATTACACAAGGCCCCTGAGTTCTGGGTCCGCTCGCTGTCGTTCGGCGAAGTCGTCGGCAAATATGGTTCCGTAGAAGCAGTCATCCTCCTGGTCGTCCTGCGGCTGTGCGTCGACGGGGGCGCGAGACAGGCAGTCAGCGTCGGAGTGTTTTCTTCTGGACTCGTAAACGACAGTTATGTCGAATTCTTGAAGTCGTAGGCTCCACCGTGCGAGGCGACCTGAAGGGTCCTTCAAGTTAGCTAGCCAACACAAGGCGTGGTGGTAGCTCATAACTTTGAAGGTCCGGCCGTAGAGGTAGGGGCGAAACTTCGATGTAGCCTAGATGATGGCCAGTCACTCCTTTTCTGTTGTGAAGTAGTTGATTTCTGCCTTTGATAGCGACCGGCTAGCATAACTGATGATCCTTTCCAATTCGTTGGTCTTCTGCACAAGGACGGCGCCGAGTCCTACGCTGCTTGCGTCGGTGTGGATTTCCGTATCGGCGTATTCGTCGAAATGCGCAAGTCTCGGAGGCGTCTGCAGGCGTCGTTTCAATTCTTGAAATGCTTGAACTTGCGGCGTTTCGTACCTAAATTCGACGCCGGCCTTCGTGAGTTGCGTCAGTGGCTCGGCGATCCGGTAAAATTCCTTGACGAAACATCTGTAATAGGCGCACAAGCCGAGAAAACGGCGTATGGCCTTCTTGTCGGTGGGCGGCGGGAAGGCAGCGATGGCAGCTGTTTTCCGCGGGTCCGGGCGAACACCATCCTAGCTGATCACGTGACCCAAGAACAAGAGCTCCTCGTACGCGAAGCGGCACTTTTCAGGCTTCAAGGTGAGTCCGGAGGTCGCGATTGCTTGAAGTACAACTTCAAGGCGAAATAGGTGTTCGTCGAAGTTTGAGGAAAACACAGTGTGCCACTTCAAGCCGGCCAGTACTGTATCCATAACCTGTTTAAAAGTCGCGGGTGCAGGACCAAAGGGCATGACCTTGAAATGGAACAGGCCGTCAGGTGTTATAAAGGCAGTCTTTCCTCGGTCTCTCTCGTCGACTTCTATTTGCCAGCAACCGGTCTTGAGGTCCATTGACGAAAAGTATTTTGCGTTGTGTAATCGATCCAGGGTGTCGTCTAAATGGGGAAGGGGATACACGTTCTTCTTCGTGACTATATTCAGGCGACGATAATCGACGCAAAAACGTAGAGTCTCATCCTTCTTTTTCACTAGCACCACCGGGGATGCCCACGGACTCTTCGACGGCTGGATGATGTCGCGTAGCATTACGTCGACCTGTTTCTTCACGGGCTCGCGTTCTTGCGTCGAAACTCTGTACGGGCTCTGGCGGAGTGGTCTCGCACTTTCCTTTGTTGTGATAGGATGTTTTGCCACGGGGGTCTGTCGAATTCTTGAAGACGACGAAAAGCAGTCCTTGTAGCGCAAGAGCAGGGTTTTGAGCTGTTATTCTTCGTGCTTCTGAAGGCTGGGATTGACGTCGAAAGCTGGTTGCGGTGCTTTATTCGTCGGAGTACGCTCGGGAGAATCGGTGAGGCCGAAAGCATTGCTGGCTTCTACGATTTCTTCGATGTAGGCGACTGTCGTGCCTCTGCTCACGTGATTGTACTCGTTGCTGAAGTTCGTGAGCATAACTGTTGCTTTCCCTGCCCGCAGCTCGGCTACTCTTCTTGCGACGCAAATCTTGCGGTTAATGAAGTGGTGCTGGTCGGCTTGAACGACGCCTTCCAGGTCTGCTGATTTCTGAGTGCCGACGGTAATGATGACGCTGGAGCGAGGGGGAATGGTGACCTGGTCTTCCAGCACATTCAAGGCGTGCTTTCTTGGCGGAGTGTGCGGCGGTAGTGCCTTTTTCCGTGGAAATTGTTATCGACTTGGACCTTAGGTCGATGACTGCACCATGAAGGCCTAAGAGGTCCATACCAAGGATGACATCTCTCGAGCAACGCTGCAGCACTATGATGTTCGCGGTATAAATCCGGTTCATAATGGTGTCGCGCTGTGCACGTTCCCTCCGGCGTTACGAGGTGACCTCCAGGTGTCCAGATTTCGGGGCCTCTTCAGGCTATCTTTGCTTTCTTCAGCTTCGTGGCGAACGGTACACTGATGACAGAATAGTCGGCTCCGGTGTCGACGAGGGCTGTGACGCTATGGCCGTCGATAAGAACGTCGAGGTCGCTAGTTCGTCGTCTTGCGTTGCAGTTAGGTTGTGGCGTCGGGTCACGGCTACGTCGGTTTGTTCCGCTGCTTCCACGTTGCGTCGTCAGGTCTACTTCGGTCCGCGAGGTTTCGTGGTCAGTGCTCTGTCTAGTTCGCGTCGTGTCTTGAAGGTTTCGTCGTGGCGTCGTCGCCGGCGGCGGAGGATCTTCGGTATTTCGTCGTAGAGCAACCGCACCTCTATTGGTTGCTGTCCTTAGTTTTCCGGATGCTGGCTAGGTGACCGCCCCCGGTGGGCCAGTGTATCGTCGGCGTTGGGGAGAGGCGTAGCGGCCTGGCGACGGCGATCGGGAAGGTCCTCGGGTGGCTCACTGCGCTCATGCTAGGTAGTCGGCGATGGCACATGGTCGTTCACCCTGCTGTGGACGCGGCGCGTCAATGGCGAACCTGCGCAGTCCCATCAGTCGATAATGGCAGCGGCGGTAGGTGTGGCCGGCTTCTCCGCAGTGGTAGTAGAGTGGACGATGGTCGGCGGCGCGCCAAACGTCGGTCTTCTTCGGCGTGTATTGCTGACCTGGTCGGGCGGTATGACGTAGGTGGTGGCGGCGGTGGTGCCTGGCGGCGGAACTGCTGGGGCGGCGCGGCTTCTTGACGTGGGCGAGGAGGGGGGCGTTGTGTCGGGCTGCAGCAGCATTGCTCATTGCTTGCAGCTGCGGTGGTGCCTGCTGAGGAACACCCAGTGACTGTTGGATTTCCTCGCGTATAACGTCGGCGATGACGTCACTTCGGGCTGTGCAAAAGGTGCCAGCTTTCGCAGCTCCTCTCGCACGATGGGATCGTTTGGCGCAAGTCGTCGGAGCCGAGCCTTGTGCTGGTATGTATGCAAATAAAAAAAAATAAATGTACTGCGGGTGCGCATCTCGAGCGACTTCTTGATGGTCGTTGCTTCTGAGACGAAGTCTTCAACTGTCGATGGGGGGTTCCGCATTAGCCCAGCGAAGAGGTCTGTTTGACTCCTCGCATAAGAAAGCGCACCTTCTTATCCTAGGGCATGACAGGGTCTGCATGACGGAACAGCCTTGTTATCTCTTCCGTGAAGAGCGCCCCGTTTTCGTTCGGCATCTGCACGCGGGTCTCGAGCAGAGCCTCAGCACGCTCTTTCCGGACGATGCTCGTGAGTGTCACGAGGAACCTGGTGCGAAAGATGTCCCACGTTGTCATGGTTCGCTCTTGGTTCTCGAACCAGATACGAGCGGCGTCTTCCAAGGCAAAGTACGCATGTCGTAGCTTCTCTTCGCTAGTCCAGCCATTGAAAATGGCGATTCGGTCGTAGGCTTTGAGCCAACTTTCCGGGTCTTCGATTGACGACCCGCGGAAGGTTGGCGGCTCCTTGGGCTGCCGGAGAAGGATCGGCGCAGGCTGTACGGGGTCGGTCATCGTCGCTGCGGTCGATGTTGGAATATGAGGCGGCCTGGTTTTTTCGAGAATGAGCCCGTTTCCTGGCTGAAGTCCCTTCTGCCTGCAGTTCGTTCGACGATCCGGGTTTTCTTTGCCATCGTCCTCGTCGCGGCTTGAGCTAGGGTCAGCGTTTCGCGGGGGCGTGCAGATCATCAAAGAAGCAGCAGCTCCACCAAATGTCACGTGCTCGTGACGTCGATGAAGACAGCAGGCGGCGTGTTCAAAATGGAACTGTTTATTTGGCCGAACTTGTGGCCGGGAAAAGAAAAGTCAAACTACAGCAATACACGCTGTACACTGATAGCGGCGAACAGGGCGTCGACCGTCGATAAACTGCTCATGGCTGGGATGCGCCGTCTTTTATACATCATGCATCGAACTTTCCAGTCTTATCAGTGGTTGTCGCGTAAGCACTGGAATAATCTAGTCTATTGGCGTCCTGCGCGGAATCTTAACAAAACGATCTACTACAATCGCGAAGCTTCTCGAACACTGCGCCGCTGTCAGATTCGAGCGTTGATAACCGTCCTTGCTGCTCAAACCCGACTACATTAAAACAAAAGAAGAAGCGGGCGTGGCAATATTCTGAACAAAGTCATTCTCACTCACTCTCTCGCCCCCTCTCCTTCCCACTACGCGCTTTTTTTTCCTTTGTTCTTGCGCGCGCTTGCTTTCTTTTTTAGCACGACGCTGTTGATGCCGGGGTGCACCACATCTCCACTGAAGTATTTCCGTCACGGATATGACTTCGTAAAATATACGCTGACAGACGGCGAAGAAAAAATCTAGATGAAAGGAATGCCAGGCCTGCACTGAATGCGCAGCACAGTCACAAGCTGGAAGAGCAGCGTTTATAGCCCGTTATAATCTCTGACTCTATTGTGGCTGCTAATACGAGTACACTAGCAACGTACCCATATAGGCGACACCTGAAACCCACACCAGCGGACCATACTTGCACCCGCCCGATGTACATTCGCTCGAGCTCCTTTCCATTGTCCATGCCTTAGTCATTTTCTTCCCTCCCTTCACTCCCCGAGTATACAATATATTCTATTACGCCGCCATCCGTAACATACAGAACCACACATTACCCCCATCCCATGCACTGCAACCTTCCCGTGTTTTCCTACGCTGGGTTCCTGGGCAGTCGGGGATTGATGGCAATGAGCTGGCTCACCGGCTCGCCCGTGATATATTGCACCGGGCCCCGTTCATTCCCTGGCCCACACCTTCGGAAGACAGTGGGAGCTCCATGAAGAACGATGGGACGATCTCCCTGCGCCATACTATCAAGGAGGTATACCTACAGCGCCTACTCGACAAGCGTCTTTACCCTCCTCCTCATCCATCGCTCACTCGCTAGAGGCTCGAATTCTACGGCATATCCAAATGAATTGCCTGATAACCCCCTCTCGCTTTTTTTTTTAATATAGATCGGACCACTTGCAGACCTGTCACACTGCGTTTTCTACTCTACTGTCTAACTGCTCAGCAATCCAGCTCTTATACTCTCCCTGTCCTTTCCATCACCACCTGGCTCGACTGGATCGGCGCCGAAGGTGAAGAACAGCGTCGACTGATCGCACAGACGGCCAAAATGCTCCGCCTATGAATTTGACTGAACAAAATCTATTACTACTACTACAACGTACCCACTACACCACAAATCATAATTTTTGTGAAGTTGAGAAGCACTCACCACGACAATATTCGCCATTCTGCGGAGAAGCGAGGTACCATCTTTAAGGCATTATGTGCACTTTGTTGATGCGAGGGTTGATGACGATGAAAAATTATGGCTGAGAGCTTTCTAATGGGTTGGAAGCTTTAAACGACGCACCAGTTACGTTTTCGCGTTGTGTGACGCCGGTCGTTATTTAACTCGCCCATCACGCGTTATATTATACGTTAACGTGAGAAAGAGAGAGACAGAATTATCTCTATTGCGACCCTGGCGAAATGGATCATGGGAGCCTTATGGCCTTCCTTGGCAACCAATCGAAGTGCACTTGCGACTAACCCACTACGCTATAAATCATCATAATTTTTGTGAAGTAGGGAAGAAGCCACTATGCAATTTTTCTTCAATCTCAGGAGAACCGTGGTACCCGCTAAACACCTGTAAATATTATGTGCAGTTTGTTGACGCTGTGGCTTATGACGCTGAAGGATTATGGCAGAGCCCTTTGTGTTGGGTTGGAACCATTCAACAACCCACTCGTTGCGCAATTCGCATTGTGTGACGCATGGTTGTTATTTTACTCTTCCACCACACGGCATTACATATTTTAATGTGGTGTCTTACCGATATGAAGTTCGCGCTCATCCTGTGCGTTCGTCTCGTGCGTCCTCCTTTGTGTTTGAACAGCGCGTTTTACCTGTCGAGCTGTGATAGTTGTTAGTTGGCGTTCATCCTGTGTATGTTCTTCCCGCGCGTCCATTGTGCTTGAGTAGCGCGTGGAAAGTTTCGAGCTGCTTGCAGTTCTTCGCGTTACATTACAATGTGTTGCTATAGCATTCATTCCTTCGCCCTTGTGGTGAAACAATGCACAGCAAACGCTCAAGTGCGTCTGTGAAGACAGGTTGCACTTTCGTGTTATACCGACTCCTATGACACAGGGATCAGCCATGCTTTTGTGCTTTACGAGGCATCTAAAGCTTTCGTCTTAGAAAAAATTTGGGCAGCTACGCGCTAGTGATGCAAAGACTGTGCAATCAGCGAAGCTGGAGGCCTTTCCCTTCTCCTCACCCTGACTTCTCTTTCCCGACCCCTTGGTTTACTTACTATATTATACGTGGCTCTGCTATGCTTTTTTCTCTTTCGTTCTCTCCCTGTCTCTTTCCTTCTTTTTTTCTCTCGCCCATGGCAACGCATTCATATGGTTCCCATAAATGCATGTTCTGCTAGCGTGCCTGGATACACATATTTGCATTAGATACCAGCGGAAAATGAACCCTGTATACCATTACTTGTGACGACATCTGTCCCTACGTTTTAAAGGGACACTAAAGACAAATAACAATTTATGTCAGAGTGAAATCCCAATGTATGACAACTTCTAAAACGGCAATATAATCAACAGTAGTGCCCTACTTACCGAGAAATTAAGCTAAATGTGTCACATAATGAGCGCCACGAGTGGGACATTTTCGAAGTGATCCCGATGACGTAGGGAAGTCGGCCTGCAATAAATCGCTAGTAATCAAACTAGCAGCAGTAAAAAAAAGAACATTCCGAGCGTCAAAAGACGTAATAAAATGCTGTTTGTTCGTTTCCACTTGATTCATGCAAAAAAAAAACCTCCGTGGCGTTGCCATTGGGAACGGCGCGCGTGGTTCAAAGGTTCCGTTTTCGCCGAACTGTGCCTCGCCCTTCTCAGTGGTAGTTTCGGGATCGCGTACTGCCGTGCGTGTTTTGCCTCGCTCGTGAAAGTCGCTGTGACAGAAAGTTCGACAAAATGCCGCATGCGTGTGATATTGCCGGATGCCCGAATGGTGCACAGCGCCAGTGCTGCAGCAAGGAAACCGGTGTGTCTTTTCACTGGGTGCCGCGGAATGAACCCTTACGCTCGAAGTGGCTTAGTGTCATGACATTCCGCCAGTGTGCTAAACAGTCAAAACCTCTGCGTGTGTGCTCGCTGCACTTTCGTACTGAGGATTACGAGACCAACCGCAACTTGGTGACGGCTTTGAATGTGCCCGTCCGAGCAAGTCTTTGCCGCAGCGCCGTTGTTGCTACTGTGGGTCCCGCTACTTCCGCTCGGATGCTACTAGTGTCGGCGGCCGCGCAGTAAAAGCGGGCAACGTTGGGCACGGCAGCAGTGACGTATGATAGTCGTATTTTCAGGCGGGAGATTTGAAGCGCGCTAACGCGATGCGGACCACTAAAAACGTGATTTTATTTCAAAATAAGCACTTCCTTGGCACAAAAGCAGCGCTACGAGGTTTCTGGACCGCTATTTCAACAATCAACGTCGAGTTAATATTTGCCTTTAGTGTCCCTTTAATGTTTCTGTGCTAGCCAGCATTTCTTTGAAGACTTGTCTTGCTTAGCGAGGATCACGTTGGAGTCATTTCATATTCACACCATCATCCGCATATTATCTGTAATTAAGATCTACAATAAACTCAAACCTAAACAAAGCAGTCCCTAGGGACGAACCTGACGACGAACATCATAAAGCTTTCACTGTACTTTATGTTACTGGACCCATTTTACCTACTGTGCAGCCTTGCTGGTTGTGACGATGCGCCGCTGAGAAGAAGGCGTCGAAATAACACGCATTGTCCAAAGGGAATAGTTCACTTTACGCCGTTTTTTCACACGCACACACCTTAATTTCTCGATTTGTTTCAGTTTGCGATGTGATTTCTTTTTAGAAGGATTGATTGTTGGGCGAGTTGGTAATTCATGATGAAAGCAAATAGCGCGAAAAAACGTGAGACAAGACGAAGAAGGCTGCAGCACAATCGCATACTAACAACTGAACTTTTGTGACAAAGCCGAAAATATATAGGACGCCCAAACCACATGTTCTCCACGAACACAACCGAAAACCTTAGATGTGTGCATCCAGGTACGTTATCTCTGCCTTATTTAACGCAAGGGAAGGCTTTGCCACACATTCATCTCCAGCTTTCAAAATGAAAAAAAAAAGCCTCAACGAGCTCACGTGCCGTCTGGTCCCTATGACGTGCGAGCACTTTCGCATCAGACAAGCGAGGAGTACACCTGCACTCACGGCTTCCTATATATTTTCGTCTTTCTAATAAAAGTTCAGTTGTTAGCATGCGCTTGCGCTGTAGCCTTCTTCGTCTTGTCTTACGTTTTTTCGCGCTATTTTCTTTCATCGTGATTTCTTTTCTTGATATTTTATTTTCGGCAACCATGCATCTACATATTTTGCTGCAGAACATAAAGAAATGGAGTGCCCAATTTGTTTATACCTCAGCATAGGCCGGCATAAAATGTGGAGCTCACTCGGACTCACTGATAGAATAGTTTTTGCTCATCAGGCTCACTCATCCTCAAGCTCAACAATAATTTCGTCAACCAGACTCATTCGGACTCGAACTGCCTAAAAATTTCTCAACTGGACTCCCTCGCATATCCAGCTTTTGTGGACACATAACAGACAGCGCCCCTGGCGGTCCCGGCGCGAAGCTAGCGCGTTTTCAATGGAACTGGCGAGTTTTTCTCAAATAATTAAGTGTAGAGGGTGAATGTTAAAAAACGCAGACGACAGAGCGCTTCTGGGAACCTAAACGCACGAGAGGACTGCAGCGATCATGTTGCAGTAAGCTTCAATTTTGTTCCCAGAGCAGTTAAAGATTGTACAATGGGAGTCTATGGAAACGGCGAAAAATGTGGCCTGTTTTTCGAGACAAAAACGGTCACTGTCTTAGAACTAAGCAAGTTATGTTAATGGTCAGGAAATCACATGTAGTCCTGACACAGCTTTCGTTTGAAGCCATTCTCAACTTGCCGCAATTGGCATAACATTGTTCCCTAACGCGTTTTTTGAAACGCGGTCCTTCAAATGCTTGTGGTAAATTCATAAACCCTTGCTTACCACCACCCACAAGGTCGTCGACCGTGGCCGAGCGAGCTAATCGCTCAAGTTCAGAGCGCGGCATCGCCGCACCCTCACCGGTTCGATTCCTGGCGACGGATCAGCATTTTTTTTCAGCCCGTGACTTTGTTCCACAGCTTCGCACAGGATGTCGCCGCCGAAACAAAGACGAGCTTTCGTTTCGGTTTCGGTTCTTGACTGCAGTCTTGAGCTGCCGTTTCTTTTTCTCTTTATTATATGACCTTTTAGTGTATGTTTAAACACGCCACGCGTATCAGATCGTTCAGATCTACATTTTTAATTCTTGCTTTATTCTTTTGTAAACGTCCTAAGGAACAGAACCCCCAATCAAGTTGTGGTGAACAAAGCTCTTTCGAACTTTCGTACGCGTATTGTGGTGGAAGCTTATTTCTCCCTTCTCATAATGTCGTTACGATCTTCTCAGGCAGCTACAATTCAGACACGTAAACGAAGCGAACTAAGCTTAGACAAGCGAGGCATAGTAATTAAACGACTAAGTTAGTCGTTCTTGCAGTTGCTTTTTACTTTAGGGCTAACGAAAGTGTCTGTCGTAATCTTAACGAAAGAAGGGTAATTTTTCGAGGGGTTCTTTTTTTGTTAGACACTAATAAAGAAACCAACAGATAATTAAGCCAATCAAAGAATACGAAATATTATTTGTTCTTTTTCCAACAGCAGTGCAATGATTTCGCCCTAACCTAAATGAAATCAAAATCGCTATCTCGACAAGCATCAGTGGACGGCTCGTATACCCTTTAAGATGCTGCGCTCTCAACTCCAAGAGACTGTGCGAAATCTCATTTCCTACCTGGAGTGCCTGTGTTCTCTTACAGCACCATTTTGTAGAGTTACGCGAGACTGGATCTATAAGAGTTAGCTGCCAGCTTTACTTCATTTGTTGCTATCGCACTCATTACATCACCCTTGCGGTGAAACTGGGATATTTATTCATCTCTTGTCACATCTATCGTCCTACGTGAACAGAAAAAGACCAGCATGCCTTCTCCTTTAACATCACAAAGCACTGTGCGCTGCATCGGATAGGTCCGTGTGACAAGACGTGTGTGGATCAAAGCTTTGGGGAAGTCCAGGGACTGGTGCTCCCAGTTACAAAACGAAAATCTTGTGATTCAGCAGCTTTTCACACGCACTCTCAGCCCACCTCAACGTACCGCAATAAGATGCCATTTTAAACATCTGTAAATCAAAATGTGCGCAGCATGTACTGGTTGCGCAAGGCTGGAACTGAGAGCGGAGCTAGCGTTCAACCTAGCTTCTTCTAAGGTTTTGCTATGGTAATACCAACCTATTGCTGGAGGTGCAAAGTTTTTGCTAGTATAGTACTATAGGATATGGCTAGGCTTGGATATTCTATCCTTCTCAGGTTTCGGTCGGTTCCCCACACTACGCACTTGTTCCGTGGTTCTGAAAGGGAAATGTCGCGTAACTAGCAGTTACGTGATGGGATTTTAGTCACGTGAGAGAGAAAGTACATCTTTATTAGAGCCCAGTGCAAACGCTGAGGTTGCCCCGCGCCACCCGGTTGTTCCGAAGTTTTTGGCGCCAACACGTCATGTCAGTAGTTACGTCACGTTACGGGATTTTAGTTGCGAGACTAATTACGTGATTTTACGTGATTTTTAGTCACGTGGCTAGTTGTTACGTGATTGTAGTCACATAAGTAGATGTTGTGCGATGTTACGTGATTTTAGTCAGGCGACAATTGCAGGCCTGGCGTACAAAAAAATTGCAGTCACTGGAGGCAACAACCCATCATCGATATCACATATATTTTACGATCTCGAGAAATTCACTTTCGTTGCTCGAAAGAGCAAGCGAAGCTGCACTCATGCACCTTTTTATCACGTTTAAAAATTTCTTGGGCTTCTACGAATTTTTGTATGCTTCATTTGCTCTATTCTTTTTTCTTTCCTGGTGAAAAGCGCATATATATTGCTGTAAGTTTGAAAATATAGCCAGTTGTAAGTTCAGCGCTGTCTTCCTATATCGTCCTCCGCTGTCAAACATCGAATTATGATCTACAGCGCATTTTGGCAAACAGAAAGCAGCTGTTTTCAATTCTGCACTTCGTTCCTGCTCTTTGGAAGGTGGGGACACTTGCAAGGAGCGTTGCAAGGAGCGTTTGTCCGTAGTATCTTTATAATACCTATCGTATCACGTGCCAGCCGCCGCGAGTTGTGCCTGAAGCGGTTGATCGTCCGTGCTGGCTGTTCGCGCGTAATCGCGGGGCCCCGGGTTCGAATCCCAATGCGTTGTTTTCTTCTATTCTTTTGTCTCTCTCAGAATTGCTTATGTTTGCTGCGGTGGTACAGCGGTTACGGTGCTCGGCTGCTGACCCAAAGGACACCCAACTTTGTCCTCTTCGGACATTTGATGACTCACTGACTTGCATAACTTGAGGATCACCTCTATGTACGTAGTACAGGTCTTATCTAGCATTTAAGTACGCTGAAACAATGTCTGCTCTGCCCGGTTTCTTTTCGTGGTCGAATCTCCGAAGCACTCTATGATTTCAGAAGCGAAAGGATCTCAGGTCATTAGTCATTCTTCGCGTTTTTCGAACTACAATAGCGCAGTGTCTGTGAGGAAGAGAGACACATACTCTAGCTGAGCCGTGGGATTGCAGCTGTTCCAATTGCTGACACGCTTGTAGTGGGTGAGCCATTCCTCCAAGTTCCCGCCGGGTTTTCTTGAGAAAGGCCATGGCTACATCTGACGCATCCAGGCGCCGGTTGTTCGCGATGGAGGAGTCGAAGATCACTGTGGGTCGCCGTTGTTGGACATCGGGATCTCCGGTAGTGTTGGAGGCAGTCGAACGAGGCGTCGGCTTCGGCTTACACCTAGCGGTAGCGGCTCCGTCGTCTTGGTCGTACTACCCAGCACTGCCACCAGAAAACTGTTACGGTTAAGTTTTAAGTATGGTTATTTGCAGGAGAGGTTGATGGTCGGGTAATGATGGCGTCGGCAGACTGCACCAACTCACGTCTTCTTCCTCTCCTCCTTGTCTGGCAGGGGCGTAGCCAAGGGGGGGGGGTTCAAACCCCCTCCGAATTTTTTCAGTTTTGCCTGCGTATATATACACCCACACATACAAACGCACGCACGAACATACATAAAGTAAGGTTGAACCCCCCCCCCCCCGAAAAAAATTTCTGGCTACGCCCCTGTTGCCTGGCTTATACCCGTTGCAAATATATATATATATATATATATATATATATATATATATATATATATTGTCACGTGGTCGTGACGTCGACGAAGACAGCAGTCGGCATTTGCAGAATGAAACTGTTTATTCGGCCGAACTTGTGGCCGGGAAAATGAGAACCAGAACTACAGCAATACATGCTGTACAATGGTAGCGGCGAACAGGGCGTCGTCCGTCGATCAACTGACAAGCAGTCAAGCGCGTCGGCTTTTATACAGGCGCTATCGAACTTTCCAGCGATATCGCTGGCGGCGGCGTTATCTCTCGACAAAGCTGGAACATTCTCGTGCGGCGCGCAATCTTAACAGATTGTTCCAAAACAATCGCGAAGCTTCCTACACATCACGGCGAGGCCTGCGCAGCGCGTTGCCCACAGTCTTTTTGTGGGTGAAGCTTACACTCATGAAATATACCACTCGCGGCAATATATACAGTGTGAGTGTGTGCCTGCGTAGTGAAGTTCGAATGGCGCACACTTTTCTGCTTGCACTGCTTTCCGCCGGCCTTGTCCAGAGCTTGAATCCAAGATGCTACGCGCCAGATATGACATCCTAGGTGCGCGGTGATTGCAAATTTTTTTCGACGAATGGCGAGAAACGGACAGGCGCAAACTTCAACTGAACTCGTTAGCAAGGATATATATATATATATATATATATATATATATATATATATATATATATATATATATATATATATATATATATATATATATATATATATATATATATATATATGTGTGTGTGTGTGTGTGTCTGTGTGAAGAAAGAGAGAGAGAGTGACAGAACTGACGAAAAACCAGATATCTAATGACACAGGAGTGGCACCCTCGAACTTCACGAGTAGCTTCTTGCCCTGTCAGCTGCCTCCCTTTCGCACCCACAACGCGTCTGCCATGTTGTACGCCGGGGCAAGTAGGCGGCAGCAGTCATAGGAGCGCCTGTTTTTGTTTTTTTTGCGCTTGTGTGGCTTTTTTCATCGCCGCAACTCTGATCTTCTGGAAGACTGTTACGGCTGTCACGCGCTGCGGCTGTCATAACGTGTGGCGCTAAGAACAATAATAATTATTGGTGTTTAACGTCCCAAAATCACAGCGTGATTTTCAGCGACGCCGTAGTGGAGGGCTTCCAAAATTTTTAATCACCTGGGGTTCTTTAACGTGTACATAAATGTGACGCTAACAGGACTATCTAGACTGAGAACCGCTTTCAACTTGGGCAGCTTTTCATACACGTCTAAGTACGGCCTCACACCAGTAGACGTCTGCAGCGATATATTAACTGCAATGCCAGCTGCCGGAAAGTAGACGTCCCGATCGTCCTCTCCTTTCTGCTCTACTGCATTATATGGAGCGAGTGTTCTCTGGATACTCGGATTAGTTCGCTCGGTAAGGTCGTTTGTTTTGGTATGGAACGCGAATTCATAGTGGTGCTGGACACATTCTTGTGAAGGTTCATTCCTAGCAGGGTTGCCACTGACTTTTGAGTAAATGTCACCAAACGACGAGCAAAAAGGCGCCAGAAGTCGCCATTTTTTACAAATTTCGCCAAGAAAATCGCCATTCTAGATAATGCGGCATACCTGGTAATAAAAGCCCCGGAGAATACAGTACCATCCAAGACCCTTAAATTATATTGACGTTTCTCAATGCCAGTCGTATCGCCCGCTTCAAGATGGGAGTACATGGTGCTGCTCCTCCGACTAGACGCAAGATGTGCGTGGTGGCGCAAGGTTGAATGAATGAAACGCTCATGATATCCTTCCATCCCTGTCCACTCGTTTCAAAGGTAAAAGTGTGGTGAACCTTGAGCGAAAACCTTGAAAGCGTTGTTTGTAGACAGTTTTACGTACCCGTATATGAATTAAAAGGATTAAAAGGTTTATTGAAGGTAACACGACAGAATTCTTACAGGAAACGATCATTAGTGAGTCGTACACCTTTCCAGTGTGAACCAATGTGATAACGGACGCCACCGACCCTTTCTACACGCGTCAATCCAATGGGCTATTCATGAACAGGTAGAGAATGTAAAATGTTATATAGCAATTGTTTTCATTGCACACGCTCACCGATAACAGTGGAAAATACCTCAATAAATATTTTTATTGCATAAATATCCGCGTATCCACCTCTTTTCGCTATTCCAAAACAGTCTTTAGGGGCGGCTGAATTGGGGTACTGCAACAGCGAATAAGGCGCCAAGCTATTCAGAACAGTTGGAGCTTTGGCGGAACAAATGGTCGGAACACGCGGCCGACCCGTCGTCTAGTCCCTTCAGAAGCTCAACTTTAGAGAAGCTTAAAGCACCTAAAGCCGTAAACATATAGTCAAACACTGCCCCCTCCCGGCTTGCAAGGGAGTCCGCTGACTTACATTTTGCTAGAATCGCTGGGGGACGTTCCAGTACCTCCTGTTGATGAATTGAGGACATACACACGAGTTACAGCACGGACATACCGAATGACGCGTAATGTGCACATTCTACTCGTGGGTCTAAAACCAAGAAAAAATGCAGAGAATGTTGCCGCTCATTCGTTGAGAAGACACTGAGCTTAGGAGGCATAACTCAGTGGAGACTTAAGCCGAAAATTGCCAAAAATTCGCCATGTCGCCATTCATAATTTTAGGTCGCCACGGGCCTCTCAAATTCGCCAATTTGGCAAAAAATAGCCACCATTGGTAACCCTGATTCCTATTTTCAGGCTGCAAACTGTTGTTTACATCAGAAATGTTGTTCAGATAAGATAGATGTTGATCGGATGCCAACTCCTTCGGCAAGCGATCTTTTCACTTTCCTCTGCTGTGTCTTGCAGCTCGACCGTTGGTGAGCAAGTCAAATGCAATTTCTCTTCTACATTAGGAGTGATACAGAATAAAGAAGTGGTTTTCAGAGATTGTACGAATAGTTACTATATTATCTTGCGATAACAATCATTGTCAGCGCGAAAACGCTAAAATTCGCTTTTCTGAAACTCTTTGTGCTGATCAAAGTGGACGATTGGGCCAGTAGGTGATTCATGATCGACCTTGTGCTTGCTGAAGTGCACAGTTGAAAGAGACTGCGCCTACAGCACATGAATGGAGAGCTTCACGAGAGCTTCCAGGCCATTAGAGTAACCTGTTGGTGTACCTGCGCCAACAGGATTCAAGACAATCATCTCCAGCATATGAGTCACTGGAGTGTGGAAAAAAAAATTGGCAGATCCGACGTACCGGCGGAATCGATGTTATGCGAAGCATCCGCGTTATGGTGACTGTGGCGTAATTTTTCACATTGAGCGAAACGTTACGGAATGACGCTAGAGAAATGTAGAAGTGGTAAACGCACGCTCATATGTTGAAGAGTCGCATATCTATTATATAACCAGGGATAGGTTTGAAACAGGAGAAAGTGCCTCAGAGCAGGCTGGCCGACGTTTCGATAGGGGACCTATCTTTGTCAAAGGCGCCTTGTCATCGTTGGCGTGTTAGCTTTAAGGGGTTAGTGATGACGTCATGTCCAGCGGTGGCGCGTCTGTGGCTGCTGGTAATTTCTGCCTGGAAAGAGGGAAACTCGGAAGCAGAGTAGTGTAGCCCTTCCGAGTTTTTCTCTTTCCAAGCAGAAATTACCAGCAGCCACAGACGCGCCACCGCTGGACATGACATCATCACTAACCCCTTAAAACTAACACGCCACGGATGACAAGGCGCCTTTCACAAAGATAGGTCCCCTATCGAAACGTCGGCCAACGTGCTCTGAGGCTCTTTCTCCTGTTTCAAACCTATCCCGTGTATCCATCTGCCGGCTCCCATTTTGACCTTATAATATAACCAGTTGTTTATAGTTACGTAACAATGGTAACAGCAACATGGGTGTTACCAACAACAGACGCGGTAAGCTGATATGTAGTGCCTATATTCTTCAATACCGGATAGCGCGAATCCGAACAGGACAAAGAAGGAACAAAGATGCACAGGACAGGCGTTACCGGCAACTAAGCTTCATTCAAGAAAGTTTCTCTAGATATATACACAGCTGAGTGGCACGTGCATGCGCACTGCACGTACGTTACAGTCACAGTTACAGTTGTTATGCTTATACTTCTCCGTTATGACAGAGAGCGCACGCACGTTTCACGAACCCGTGTGTATGTGTTGAAGGGGTTCTTGACAGTTCTTGAACAAGGTCATCATCACCGTGATCAGTGACCACCAGCAGCTGGACCGGACTTCTTAATCGGATCCGTTCGTGATCGCGGCTATGAGGAGTCTAGGTGTAGTGAAGTGCAAGGTATAGTGCAGCTGGTGGAAATCCTGGATACCTCTTACGATGAAATGATCTATGATGCCTCCTGTCGTGGACATGCAACGAGGTCTTTTGATGTCCTCTCCACATGCAATCCCTTTCACGCAGTATTAGGACCAAGCGTTGATGGGTCTTGATAAATCAATGTTGAAGTCACCGGTAATGATGAGAGGCCTCGATATCTCAGCAGATTTATTGTAGGAAGCATTCACGCTGGTTTTTGCGTAATCCACGTCGTGCACGTTGCGGACCACGTGGACGAGGGGACGGTAGTTGAGCGTCTTCCAGGGGTGTTCTCTCTTCAGTTTCCTCACTTTCCTTGCGTCTACCGCGGTGGTGTAGCGGGTACAGTGCTCGGCTGCTTACCCGAAGGTCGCGGGTCCGATCCCGGCCGCGGCCGTCGCATTTCGATGGAGGCAGACTGCTAGATGCCCGTGCTCTGTGCGATCTCGATACACGTTGGTCAAAATTTCCGGAGCCCTTCGCTACGGCGTCTCTCATATCATATCGTGGTTTTCGGACATAAAACCCAAATAATTATTATCACTTTTCTTGCGTGTCAATGTGTGTGCTCGTGGTTAGTGTGTTGGTTGAGACTCTGTATCACCTGTGGCACATACCCGCATAACATTAACTCTGGTTTATGGGTATGTGCCACACGTGCCTGAGAGAAAGGGTTTCATGACGTACGCGACAGGTATTTTGCGTTATTCATGTCATGACCAGTGAATAGTGTTCGTCATACACTGATCCCCTGCTATGCCAATTTTGGTATATTGCAAGTTATGGAGACGACCAGGAGAGCGTCCAGACGTAGGCGGCTGGATAGATAGATAGATATATACGTAGATAGAAACGGCCAAAGTGTCTGAGGTTCGCTAAGAAATGCTTCGCATTTAAAAGAAAAAGAAAGAAAGAAAAAGAAGTGCAATATGATAGAGAGGTGGCTTTTTTGCGCGGTATAGACGGCAGAACTAGAGCTTATTGCACAACGCATCGGTCGTATGTGTTCTACTATACGTTCATTCCTAACAAAAAAAACTAACCAAGTGCACATTTCCCGGTGTACAAGATCATCTTTCAACGACGTTATCACTTCTGCACACCCCCTTCGACGGCGCCAAGCTTGCGATGGCAGCCACATTTCAATAAGAAGTAAATGAAATCAAATAAACACTATCTTTAACTTCGTTTTTTTTTACTGTCATTCCTAGCGTTCTCAAACTTATCCAATTTTAATTTGAGGTAACGCAAGGAGCAAACCCAAAGGAAATTCGGTTATTATGCAACCACAATATCCTGTTCGTACCCAAACATAATGCTTCCCGCTAGCCGAAAAAGAAACTCGGAAAGCAGCACGCTGATCCAAAAGCTCACCGGTACGGCAGCGCAAGAAACTAAACAAACAAACGAATAAAAAAAACACGATTCTCTTGATGCATCGCGGGCCCTGATCGCGGGTGCGTCTAGCGGCCAGACATTTGGCACGGTACGTCAAGAAAAACTGCCGATTCATCGCCAGTCGTCGCCGTCGAGATAACGACGACACACAGCGCTCTCCTGTCTGCGCACTGAGGTGAAGCGACAGTCTCGGGGCGTTTGTACCATTTCTTTTGATCCTCTTTTATTTAGTGCCGCGTCACTGCATACGTCTTGGCGGGACTTTTGAATTCTTTAAGGTTGATACGCCACGTGGTGTCGTTCACGCAAACTAGACCGCTGGTGTCCAGAAAAGCTGCATATGGATCAAACTGACAAAAATATTACTCCCTCAGACTCACTCAGACAGGCTCATGGCGCGATTTGAGTCTGAGTCAGTCTTTGTGAGTACACTCATGAGTCCTATACCATATGATCTCCGATTTCGACATTGGTCTAAAGACCCTACAGCACCATTATCTCGCATAATCGACGCTCTAATTGACTAATTTTGATCGCGTGCTTTTAAATAGGAATTATCAGTAGTTGCAATCTAGTAAGGACAATTTTGGTGAACGAGATGACATACGATAAATTTTTATGAAAAACCTTGCTTGAAAGAGTTTGTTGTGGAAGTCAAGGCAACTCCCCCCCCGCTTCCCCGCTCCCTCCGTAACTCGCGCCTGTGCTCAACAAATATTGAGCTGGCGTATGAACGGTCGCAGAAAAATAACTGTTCTCCCGTATATTCATGGCGTATCGCACAAACTGAAGAAAATAGGAAGGAAATTGGGTGTCGATGTAGTCTTTTCTGTCCCTAAAAAACTTTTACAGCTTTGTGTTAGGACTAATCCTGTTGCCAAGGCGCGTAGCCCTTGTAGTATTAACCATAACAAGAAGTATGTTGTTTGTTCAAAAGAGGTAGTGTACAAGATACCCCTCTCTTGCGGGCTGTCCTACGTAGGGCAGGCAGGTAGATGCCTGAATATCCAACTGCAGTAACACAGCAACAAAGTGAGGAGAGGGAAACAGGGCTTTCTTGGTTTGCACTGCGCACAATGCGGCTTTGTTCCGTTTTTTGAAAAGGCGGCTATACTAGCAAAGCGTCCTAACGAAAACACAAGACTAATCATAGAAGCTGCAGCAATCGCTGAAAGTGACTCTGTTAGTAAGCCTTCGACAGCTTTAACTGAGAAGGAACTTGCTTTCTTGCACCCACACATGCTCTCTTGTTCTTTTTGACAGGGCTGTTCCTGCTTTGTTGTTTTAGTGTGCTTACTCATGTTGGTTTCGTGTTTCGGAGGGCATTTATCGCATGCGGTTTTTATCGCACGTGTTGTTTTTCATAAATTTGCTTGTTTTTCGCAATAAAATATTAGTTGGAAGTCAGCGCTCGTCTTCGTCGGTACCTGTCTCGTGTATTCCCCTGCGCTGTAACCGCTATTTCAAATATGAGCGGTAGTGCGTCGAAGTATGCATCAGTAGACGTGAGTACAAACGTGAGCCGACATAAGGCTGATAGTAATGCTTAAGAGGAGTAGATAGGGCCATGGGTCGGCAAAAAATGTGGAGCTTCTTCAGGATCATAGAAGAAATTATTTTGCGCTCAGGGCTCCCTCGAGATCACCAGGGGGCGCCGACTAGTGCAAAAGTTTGAACATCGGCTCCTGCTTGTTTCAATGATTTCAGTCCAATAGTTTCTCTGCCTTATGCTACCTTTTGTGGTACCTGACGCGGCAAGTTACGGAGTTCACGTGGATACCAACGTTTCGTCTGTGAGTGGTCCCTTTGCTGGATTTTCAAGTCTTTTCGTCCAGACAACGCCGCTAGGCCACTAGGCCTAACCGACTAGGCCTACTTCTCCGTCGAAGGCGCGGCGGAGGAGCGTCTCCCCCGCGCAGCCGTGCCTGTTCTTTCCAAAATGTCCATGCAAGTCACGGTGGAGGGGGAGGATATCACTCCTGAAGAGAGCATGCAGTCCGGGTGGACTACGGCCATTTCAAAACGCCAAACGCCAGGAACGCCCGCGCAGGGCGGGCAGACGCACTCGGCACAACGCGGAGGCGGAATCGGCGGGGCACGCACTCCCGCCGGCGTGAAAAAGCGTATCATCGCTGCCTCCAGGCTCCCCCCTCTGCCGAGAGAGAACTACAGGATCATAGTTAGGCCCAGGGGAGGCCTAAATTTGAAGAACGTGAGTCAAATCAAGGTGGCCCATGCTATCGCGTCGGCGGCGCAGCTTGCTGCGGCCGAAATCGCCAATAATATTGTGTGTTCCAACGTCATGCAAAATATTTTCGTCGTGAGTACGCCGGAGGAGAAGAAGGCATGGGCATACTCGAAAGCTGAGTTAATCACAGTTGGATGGGCAAACTACGAAGTCGGCTCCTATTTGACTGCGCCGGACAACACATGTAAGGGCGTCATCAAGGGCGTCGACCTCGACTTCAGCGAAGAAGAGATCACAGGCATGATTGTACACCCTAGGAATCGGACGGCCCTGGAGGTCAAGCGCATCAGGAACACCACTACGTCGTTGTCCTCTTTGATGGACTAAATGTACCCAACTACGTCGTGTGTGGACCAAGCATGCTTCGATGCACACTCAACCGTAGACAAACGGACGTATGCTACGCCTGCGGCAGACTGGGACACCGGGCCGATGTTTCTCCGACACCCGAAAACACGATCTGCAGGGGATGCGGCATTGAATCCCCGACCGAAGACCACGTCTGTACACCAGAATGCGCCCTGTGTGGGGGCCCTCATCCCACGGCGGATAAGGCATGTAAGCAGCGATTTCATATGCCGTACTCGTTCGCAGAAGAAGGAGGGAGCGCAAGAAAGTTAAGTCACCTGCGTCGCCCATAAGAGAACGAGCCCAGACGCAGGTCGTCCTCGAGGGGACGCGAGACGCCACGATCCCGTTCCAAGAGCCGCTCGAGTTCCAGAGGCCGTTCCCGCTCCAGGGGACCGCCAACTGTGCGTATCCATGAGCCACCTGCGCCCGGGCCGACCGAGTGGGCCGATCGAGTCAAGGGAACAGCGTCAAGGGTAAGGAGGGCTTCATCACCACCGCCAGAGCATAGCGCGGCTAGGTTGTTACAGCTATAACGCGAGAACGCTTCGCTCAGGAACGCTTTAGAGCAGCTGAGGGCTGAGATGGACGAGATGAAGAGGGCTGGTCAGGGACAACCGGTTCAACGCCCTCTGCCACCTGTAACCGAAAGAGCGGAAACGCCAATAGAAACGCTGATGGAAATACCTGCCGAGACGCCTACGCCCCGGCGCCCCGCCAAAAAAAGAGGGCTGTCCCAACCCATACTAGATGAGGGCTCGACGAGCTGAGAGCAGAGTTAAGAGGATTCCAGTCCGAATTGAGGGACGCGCTCAAAGCCCTTAGCGAAGCGGTCTCTGCCATGAACGCGAGAGTCGATTCAGTCGAATCTAAGATAACGATCACGGATCAGCTGTCCGATTCTGTCGTGCGCACCGCCTCTCCATCAGTAGGTAGCCCCAAAGCCCGGGCGTTCCAAAATTCACCGCAGCTGGCGTCTGATCACGGCGTCTCGGATGACAGGCTAATCGACGGCCGCAACCATGGCGGGTCACGATAGTAAAATAGTTGTTTGGCAGTGGAACTGTTGCGGCTCCCAACGTAAAAAGGCAGTCCTGCAGCAGTTTGTCAGATCCCATCCTAATAGCCCTCACGTCATTTTACTACAAGAGACACTGGCTGACTCGGTCTCTCTTTCGGGATACGAGTCTCATTCGAGATACGGACAGGGCAAAAGAGGTATCTGTACGCTAGTATCAAAAAAGCTCGCCTTCGTCGTACACAATTTGTTTATGGACCACAGTAAAACAGAGCACTCGCTAATCGAGCTCATTCCTAGCGGCCAGCTCAGGAATAGCCTTTTTCTTCTTCACATTTACAGCTCCCCACGAGATATGAGGCACCGTTTTACGTCTCTCATTTTTTAGGCGGTACGCAAGGCGGCAGGTTCTCCGCTTGTAGTGGCTAGTGATTTCAATGCTCCGCATCATGAGTGGGGATACCACCGCGTTATGGCCAAGGGGGCGAACCTCTGGCAGGCGGCGTCCGACTACGGTCTCACCCTGGTCACAGACCCGTCTTTTCCAACTAGGATCGGAAACTCGTGCAGCAGGGATACGACGTCGGACCTTACTTTCGTCGCAAACGTAGGGAACGCCGCGTGGTGTAATCTTAATGAGACATTGGGCAGTGATCACTGCGTGCTGGCCACGTCATTGGTGGTGCGTAAGAGGTCGCCGAAGGAGTTTACGATTACTGACTGGGATATTTTCCGTAAAATCATGGAGGAGAGGGAAGCCGAAAAACCCACTTCCCTAGATAGTTGGGTAGCGCAGCTTAAGGAGGATGTACAGTCGGCCACCAAGTCCGTTGCCACCGACATGAATGTTGACAGGATGGACAGCCGACTGGCACACCTTCTGGAGGCTGAAGGGGCCCTACTGGCTAGATGGAAAGGTCAGTGGCTGAACCGCAGAGTGCGCAAAAAGATCGCGGAATTTAATCGCACAATAGAGATGCACTGTCAAATTCTTTCCAAGCAACAGTGGAATGAAATCTGCAACTCGGTGGACGGACAGATGCGAACTGGCGGTAAATGGAACCTGCTCAAGCATTTGATAAAGGAATCCAATTCCAGGACTAATAAAAGACGCGCCACTGATAAGATTCTACATTTGGCCCGCCAGGACAACTCCGATACGGCAATACTAGAGTCGCTCGCCAAAAGATATCTACCTTTAGCCACTGCGCATGATGTGGTCTATCCGCCTTACAAGGGCCCTCCGATGGCCATTTTGGACGAGCCCTTTGGCGTCCCTGAGGTGAAGGAGGTCCTCGAAGGTCTCAATGGTCGTTCTGCTCCGGGTCCGGACGGCATCTCAAACAGACTTCTTCGCAACTTGGACGACGAGTCGATCGCATTCCTAACCGACGAAATAAATGGGGTTCGGGAGAAGGGTGCGGTTCCAGAATCGTGGAAGCTGGCGTCGGTCGTCCTAATTCCGAAGCCGGGGCGCACTCTTGACCTGACGAATCTCAGGCAGATCTCACTCACGTCGTGCATAGGCAAAGTTGCTGAACATGTGATTAACAACCGTGTATCCATGCAAATTGAGGACCGCGGTCTTTTTTCGTATAACATGATTGGCTTTCGACACTCCCTTTCCACTCAAGACGCCATGAACATGATAAAATGTCAGATCATCGATAGAAACACGAGAGACGCCAGGGCCATTCTGGGTTTAGATCTAGAGAAGGCTTTCGACAGTGTCTCGCACGCCCACATACTCTATTCCATCTCAGACCACGGTCTAGGCCAGAACTTTTACGCATTTGTCGGCTCGTTCCTCAGACAAGAAAGGCTGCACTAAATATTCGGGACCTCCGGTCAGGGCCCATCGAGCTCGGCTCAAGGGGCACACCGCAGGGCTCGGTGGTATTCCCGCTCCTGTTCAACATCGCCATGTACAAATTGTCTCAGAGGCTTTCGGAAGTCGAGGGCATCAATCACACCCTCTACGCGGACGACATCACCGTATGGTGTGTCGGAGGCAGCGAGGGTAGGGTGGAGGAAGCCCTTCAGGAAGCGCTGGATTGCACAGAGGATTTCCTCGTAGGGACGGGGCTCCGCCTCTCCTAGAGAAAGTCGGAGCTCCTTCTGTAAAGACCTAGTAGAAGGGGGGTTAAGCCTAAGGGCTGGGTCCCCCTGTCGGAGGTCAACATTGTACTCCACACCAGCGAAGGACACTCCATTCCCAGAGTTGAGGTTATCAGGGTTCTCGGTATGCTCATCGAATCCAACGGATGCAACGGGCATGCCATCGCCAAAATTACCGCGAAGGTGAACAGCATGGTACGGCTAATTACTCGGGTCTCGAACAGTCGAGGTGGAATCAGGGAGGACAATCTTTTGAAGCTATTCCACGCGTTCTTGATGAGTCACGTCATATACGTGGCCGCCATGCACTCCTGGCAGAATCACGAAAAGGCGAAGCTTAATACACTCACTCGAAAAAGCATCAAACGGGTGCTGGGTATTCCGATGAATGCCAGCACAACGAGGCTAATGCAGCTCGGGGTTCACAACACGTTAGAGGAAATTATTGAGGCGCAGCATACGGCTCAGGTTGCCAGGCTGTCTACTTCGCCCGCTGGCAGGGAGATTCTGGCGGTTTCGGGTTGTAATACATCTCTTGAGGAAGAACGCAAGTTTAGCCTTACTAAGTAGCAGCGAGCCAGACTGTTTTCCCCCTTCCCCGCAACATGCATCCGCAGCACAATGCAGGCAGGCGAAGGGCCAGAGGCGAGGCCTTACTAAAACAGGTTCGCGATGACCCGCACTCCGCATGCTTTGTGGACACCGCGCAGTACGGCAGATCGGCAAACTTTACGGCCGTCCTAGTGGACCACAGTGGCGCAGTTCTCAACTCTGCATCTATCATGAATACCACCCGGCTAGAGCCGAGCAGGCCGCGGTGGCTCTCGCTTTACTTGACGAGAATAGGCATCAAATCTACACCGACTCTCGCACGGCTGTCAGAGCCTTTGCACCAGGTTCCGTTTGCGCCGAGGTCGCACACATCCTAGGTGACAGAGTCATTTCCTCACACACCATCACGTGGTTTCCGGCTCATCTCGGGTCGCACTTATCCTCTCTGACTAACCTCAACGAGGTCGCCCACACCCGCGCGCGCCAGCTAACCCACCGCGCCGGGTTCGACGGTGGCGGTAACTCGGGGACTGGTCGGGAGGTCTTTCGAGATCCTTTATTCACATTCAGCGAGGTTTGTACGCACTACCAGCTGTCTAGGCGAACGTTTCCTCTTCCGCACGACAAACTCTCCAGGCCTCAGGCTGCCACGCTTCGCATGCTGTAGACCAGGTCTTATCCTAGTCTATCAACCCTAAGTTCTTACACGGATGCATTTGAACCGGACTGCCCCGATTGTGGCGCGAGAAGCAGTTTAGATCGCATGCTCTGGCGGTGTCCCTCCTTATAGGGCCCTCAACGCCTTACTGAAGAAGAGTGGTGCTCCGAGCTAAGGAGCTCGAATCTACTACACCAATTAAGGGCCGTCCAGAGGGCCCACGACGCGGCTGTGAGGCTTGGCCTCCCCGTCAGCACGTGAGAGCGGCCCGCGTCGCTGCCGCCCTGAACGGCTGCGGTGCTCCTCAGGACTATCTTAATAAAGTTCATTGTCTGTCTGTCTGTCTGTCAGGGCTCCCTCAGATTCCTCTCACCAAAATTTTCCTCAACCGGACTCACTCGGAGTCACTCACTAAAAAATTTCTCAAATAAGCTCACTCGAGCACAAACTCACCAAAATATTACTCACCCGGAGTCACTCAGAATCAGCCGCGAGGCTCGATACAAGTCTGTGTCAGTCTGAGTAAGTCGGCCTATGAGTGAGTTTGCCGGCATATGTACCTCAGTCTCTTAACAGCAAGCAAGTTAGAACAGAAAAGGTTGCGGGTGCAATCTTAGGCGCAGTGGTTGCATTGCTGTGGGTACGGAGTACAAAAATTATTGTAATTATTTTAGGCCTTAACAAACCGTAGACGATGAAAGTTGCCCAGCAATTTTCTACGACGCAGTACTTCATAATGAGCGCGTACGTTATCTTCAGATTTCGAACCTTTCAGAAGAAATATTTCGATTCTTAGAACCTTTATTCCAAATTGAGGAACACCAAACGGCAAAAGTGCCGTGCTCGCACTGACAAGGCTGTTGGTTCGTTAGTGGTCTTGGCTATCGGCTCCCCGCCTTCGTTAAAAAGACGTCCGGCAAATTACCTTAAGTAACTCATCATGCAGTAACCATAGGCGGGGCCTTGTAAGGAATACGGTGATCCAGATTAAAGCAAAAAGTGCCAGCTAAGCTCTTCTCAACCGTGCTTCGAGGTGCGGGTTCATTTTATATTCGCGGCGTCTGCGCGACTAAAGAAATTAAAAACTGCTCATTTGCGTGGTACGAAATGCAAGCCAAAATAACTAGACTGGGTGGCATTGGACTTCGAGTCCTCTTAGACGAATACACAAAAGACCCTATGAGTTTTTGTCATGAGAACAAGTTTATTGGCAGATTCCTTTATGAATGCCTACTCGAACATGGGCATGACAGGAAAACTACGAAAACGATTGCCGTCTTGTCGTTTCTGTTAATAAGTTTAAGTCCGTTTTGCGGCATTCCGTTTAGAGCAAATCTACTTCTACCGTACCCCTCGAGCTTTCGCATATATAAAGGAGAAACACTCCGCTTCAGCCGCAATCTGTGGCAAGCAGGTTTTAATTCTTCTGAAACCTCCTCGAATAGCAAGGGAATTGATACGCATGTCAAAGAAACAACCAACTAAACATTTCAGCAACGACCAGTTTTTCGGAAATATCGCCTGTCGTCCAGTGATCATAGATTAAAGGAAACTAATAAATTAGTGAAAGAGCTTCGTCGTTGTTAGTAAACAAAGGTTCTTCCTTATAATAAATACACATGCGGAGGCAACCTGCACCACAACCAGAGGATGCACGACGGCTCTTCGGGGTACTCTATGTCAGCTGCTGCGGATGGAACTGGCTCCTTGAATGGTAGTAGCAGCGATGGATTTGATGGTGTTGCGCGAACGTTTTAACAGCCGAGCTGTTTAAGCTTGGCGAACAACAGAGTCACCTCTACAAAAAAAACTATCATCGTCATGAACAGCCTTGCGCGTGCAACGTAATAACTCGACTGGCGCTCGCTATCCCGCTGCGCCAATTTGTACGGCGTGGGATGCAAAACTGGGATGGGTGAGAAAACGAGCACAGCGATAAAGAACGACAACGATAGGATGAAAGACAAAGAAATAAATAGAGAGAAAGAAAGAGAATTACGAGAAAAATATAGCAAGATAAGAAAGAGATAGTCACAGAGAGAAAAGGATACGAAAACATAGAGCAAGCGAGAAAGAGAAAAAAAGGGAGAGAAAGAAATAGGGAAAGAGAAGGAGAAAATAAGGAAAGAAGAAAATAGAAAGAGCGAAAAAGAGATAGAAAGATATATATGTATAGGAAAAGAAAGAATTATGAAGGAACAGACACAAAAAAGAAATGTAAAAGGCAGAGAGAAAAATACAGAGGAAGAAGGAAAGGGAAAAGTAATGAAAAATGAAGAAGGCCACCCAGCTTCTCAATCAGTTCCAGCTTTGCGCCAGTATTTCGATCTGCGCAAACTTTCTGAAGCTGTTCAAGCCTGAGGTTGGGACGTGAGCTGTTCGCAGGAAAAGCTCGCCGAGCGATGACGTAACATATGTCGCGCCTTGGATTAAGAAGGGGAGGAGTAGAGGAGAAGTTGTGAGGAGAAGAAAAATAAATCAGTGACAAAAAATAAAATTTCTTGGCGAGGCAGGATTGGAACTCGTGTACCGACAGGCCAAAGGCCACCTTCCTAACACTCGCCTATCCAGGGAAGCCAGCAGAGCATGCATTTATGAAAACCATATGACCACGGTTGCTACGGCAAGAGAAGCAGAAAATGATAGAGAGGAAGAGAAATAAAGAGAGAATTGAGAGTAGAAACAGATAGAGAGAGACAAAGACAGAGATAGAGTGAAAAACACACAAAGAAAGACACAGATAGCAACAAAGAGAAAGAAAAGAAGCATGGCACGACCATGTACTGTATATTATAGAAACCATGTGAGAAAGAGAAATGAAGGTGAGGAGGACGCAAAGACGGGGGTTTGAATGTAAACCACAGCATAGCCATGCGCAATACAATATCGCAAGCGGGTGGGAAAGGGAGGGTGAGGGTGAGGAGAAAAGGTACCAGCTTGGCTTTTTTCACCGTTTCTGCGCCACTAATTCGTAGCTGCCGCAAAGTTCCTTTGGCGAAAGCCTTAGATGCCTCATCAAACACAACAATATACCGTCTACGGCATCTGCGAGATCAGGTGAGACCTGATGGTACATCGCGAGACCAAGATCTGTGTCAGCAGGATTGGTGCAAAATAAAACGATGTGATATATTCTGTTAAAACTCACGTGACACTGAAACGAATGAATCTGTGCAGTCGGTGTGCCAAAAGTCACATGCCCTCATTTGAGTACGCGTATTGCCACGCCCACTTCTTGTTTTATTGTGAATTATTCGGGTTTGACCAGCAAGGACGTTTATCAACGATCGACGCTGTCCGCAAAGCAGTGTTCGAGAAGCTTCTCAATTGTAGTAGATCGTTTTGTTAAGATTGCGCGCCGCCCGTGAATGTTCTACCTTTGTCGAGAGATAATACCGCCACCAGCGATATCGCTGGAAAGTTCGATAGCGCCTGTACAAAAGCCGACGCGCTTGACCGCTTGTCAGTTGATCGACGGACGACGCCCTGTTCGCCGCTATCATTGTACAGCGTGTATTGCTGTAGTTCTAGTTCTAATTTTCCGGCCACAAGTTCGGCCAAATAAACAGTTTCATCCATCAAACGCCGACTGCTGTCTTCGTTGACGTCACGACCACGTGACATCTGGTGGAGGTGCTGCTTCTTCCATGATCCGGACGCCCCCGCGAAGCGCTGACCCAAGCCCAAGCCGCGACGAGGACGACGGCAAAGAAAGCCCGGATCGTCGAACGAGCCGCAGGCAGAAGGGACTGCAGCCAGAGTACGGGCTCCTTCTCTAAAAAACCAGGCAGCCCCAGATCCCAACATCGACCACAGCGACGATGACCGACCCCGTACAGCCTGCGCCGATCCTTCCCCGGCAGCCCAAGGAGCCGCCAACCTTCCGCGGGTCGTCATTCGGGGAGCCGGAAAGCTGGCTCGAAGCCTACGACCGAGTCGCCATTTTCAATGCCTGGACCAGCGAAGACAAGCTACGGCATGTGTACTTCGCCTTGCAAGATGCCGCTCGCACCTGGTTCGAAAACCAAGAGCGAACCCTGACAACGTGGGACACATTTCGCACCAGGTTCCTCGCTACGTTCACGAGCGTCATCCGCAAGGAGAGGGCCGAAGCGCTGCTTGAAACCCGTTTGCAGCTCCCAAACGAAAACGTGGTGCTCTTCACAGAAGAGATGACCAGACTCTTCCGCCACGCCGACACCGAAATGCCGGAAGACAAGAAAGTTCGCTTCCTCATGCGAGGAGTAAAGCAGGAGCTGTTCGCGGGTCTGATGCGGAATCCACCGAGTACTGTCGATGAATTCATCTCCGAAGCGACGACGATTGCGAAGACGCTGGAGATGCGCACTCGACAATTGAATCGCCGCTCGACGCCAGCTTACGCAGAAGTTCAATCATTCTGCTCCGACGACCTCCGTGAAACAATCCGAGCGATCGTGCGAGAGGAACTGCGCAAGCTGTTGCCCTCACCCCAGCCTCAAGTGGACTCCATTGCAGACGTCGTTCGAGAAGAAATCCAGCAATCGCTGGGCACCCTTGAACCGCCACAGCCTCAGCCGCAAGCCTTGAGCTACGCTGCTGCAGCCGCTTGTCAGTTGATCGACGGCCGACGCCCTGTTCGCCGCTATCATTGTACAGCGTGTATTGCTGTAGTTCTAGTTCTCATTTTCCGGCCACAAGTTCGGCCAAATAAACAGTTTCATCCATCAAACGCCGACTGCTGTCTTCGTCGACGTCACGACCACGTGACGTTTATTATGAATAGTGTACTGTACCATTGTTCACGACAGTATCACCTGCGTTACTATTCACAGGGGAAACACAACTTTATTTTCACTTCTCGTCAGATCAGGAGATTCAGGTTTATGCTATTCACAAGAAAGTTTAAACAGCGCGAAAATGATGGGAGACAGAGAAAGACGCACGCAGGCAGCGGTGAACTCAAACTCTTTTAATCCTTTGTGTTCAGTCTTTTTTGCGCTTCTTAATCTCTCTTAACTAAAAACCAACTCGAACAAGGGGCCCTTCTAGCTAGGTCAGGATATTCGCACTGTACTATTAACAGTTAGTATCTTACATTATTATTTTGTGAGCGTTTTGAGGCAAGCTTTACTCGCCCTGTATCTGGACCGTTTATTTATCTTTGAAATATTCACTTCTGCAAATCACTTTGCGGCTTTATGATAGATTTTTTCTTAAATCTAGAATACGAGTACCAAGTGCAGCATGATCGCTTAGACTTCAATTTTGGACCTAAAGGCAACACAAAGTACTAGAAATCCACTTGCTCGTGTTGGCTCTAAAATTATGGTATCCCTTAACGAACTGATTTCATTCACCCTCATCATTGGTTGCGTGTGACCATGAACTGAACCGTTTTATTTTGTGCGAAAACAATTTCTATGCGATAAAGTGTGCCTTTTTTTGTTGCGGATTTATGAATTCCACGACTTGTCCCAGCAATATTGCCCATTTATTTGTTTTGCTCATAACGTTATTATTTTTTCCCTCTTGAGCAGCCTTTCTTTCCAAATGCTTTTTGTGAAGCGAGGATCCCGTTACACTCATTTGATATTCGCATCATCAAGTGCATGTTATCTGTGAATAATTATTCTCTGATACACTCACGCAAAACGTAACCCGCGTCAAAACAGCCTGTAGATGTGATAACGATTACTAACATCGTACGGCTTTCGTAAATTTTATTTTACCGGACACGTTTTACCTAAGTACACTCTCGCTGGGCATGATGACGTACTTCCGACAGGAAGGTCACAGGTGAAAACGGAAACTTTAATGGCAATATTTTACTTGTCCTCTAACGTTAAGAAGCCCACATACTTCTCGGTTTGTCTCGCGGTGTTTTTTATTTCTTTACTTGTACTTTTTTAGGGTTAGCTTTGGTCTGCTTTTTTACCTGGAAAATACACATAAATGGAGTAGCCTAGTTCCTTACTCCTGTCTGTCCACGGAAAGCAAATTTACGATGACACTGTGATGCTGTCTTTGGCTCAATGTACAAGGGAGGCGACAGGCGTCATGCACGCCGAAAGAAAGTTGCAACAGAACAGCTCGCGGGTGCAATGTTTGTCACAGCGTTTAAATTTCTGCGGGTACGGAATAAGAAATTTATTGTGTAACATACGTGGAGAGCACCATAACAAACGCTAGACGATCATGGTTATCCAGCAGTTTTCAGCGATGCGGTACCTCGTTATGAGCATGTGCGAAATTTTTATTAGAACTAGTTGGTGTTATATTTTAGGAAGACAAACGGCAAAAGGCACAGTTTGTATTAACTGAGCTAATGGTTAATAAGTGGTTACTGCTGCTGGCTCAACACCTTTGTTCCTAACCCGCTCTGGTAACCGTTGACCAGATATTAGGGCGAAATTCTCAAGTAAGCCGTCATACAGTTACCTCAAGCATGCCATTCTAAAAAGCAGTGTAATCCAGAGGAAAGCAAGAATTCCCAGCTAAGTCCTTCTTCAGCATGCCTCGAGGTGCGGATTTCTTTCATCTTCGCTGTGTCCGCGTCTCTAAAGAAACTGAAGAGCGGCGTTAGTGCAATACAAAATGCAAGGTAAAATAGCTACATCGGGGAGTTTTGCACTTCTCGTGCTTTCGTCGCAAGTATTCATTGGCGTTACGGAGAGTACGAAGATCACATCGCTCGCTCTAATGGCCGTGTTTTCAAAAGGTAATAATATCTGGGGTTTAACGTCCCAAAACCACGGTATGATTATGAGAGGCGCCTTAGTGGAGGGCTACGGCAATTTCGACCTCCTCGGGTTCTTTAACATGCACCTAAATCTAAGTACACGGGCGTCAAACACCTTCGCCCCCGTCGAAAACGCAGCCGCCGTGGCCGGGATTCAATCCCGCGAGTGTCTCCGAAAGGAGCGCGCTGCTCACACACATGAAGTGACAATTGTGACAGTTATTAGATCGCGCTCGTCCTGAGTGAGTGAGTGAATAAACTTAATTAAAAGACCGGGCGAGGCGGGGGGGAAAAGGGGATTAACCCCTGTCCCGTCCCACTCTCCGTCGATCATGATGGCGTCAGGTGATGGCTTGAAACCTTTGGACCCGGGCGGCATCTTTGGCTTGCCGGACGGCCCAAAGTTGGTTGGTCAGCTTGTCCCTAGGGTGTCTTGATGCGCGTTTTGTTGCGCGTTTTGGGGGCGCACGCATCGATGCACACTACTTGTCCCTGGTGAGTGCCACCTCCTAGCGGCAGCGCCGCCGACGCAACCGATCCGCAGCAGTGACCACAGCCGCGGCGGCGGTCGGCGTCCTGTGTATGTTTTTTTTTCGTGCGTCCTTTCTGCTCCAGAGCGCGCTGCAAGTTTCTAGCTGCCGTTCTTCGCGTGACATTACAATTTGTTGCTATAACATTCATTCCTTCGTTCTTGTGGCGAAACATTGCACAATAAAGATTCAACTGCCCCTGTAAACACACGTTTCTCTTTCGTGTTATACCAATTCTTAAGACAGGGGGATCAGCCATATTTTTATCTGTTTATTTATGTTTCTTGGTTTCTTTTTCTTTCTCTTCTCGCTATTTTTCTTTATTTAAACCTCCTTGATTAGCAGCGGAAGGAATATGCATGTCAATGTTAGAAGAGAGAGAGCATTAAACTTTAGTGTCCGGCCAGACGCACGTTTTCTTGGCCCAGAGGTGGGTGACTTTCTTTTTCGAGATAGCAAGAAGAAACGGAAAATTTGAGCAGCACACAGTTTTTGGTAAATAGTCCCTGTCGTCTAGTGATCAATAAATAAAGGAAACAAATGAATTACATAAGGAACTTTATCGTTTTTATCTTTGTTATGGTTCGTGCTTAAATTAAATACATAGGCAGAGGAAGCCTGCCGTGCAACCAGAGGATTCCCGAAGGCTCTTCAGAATACTCATTTTCAGCACCTCCGTAAGAATGTGGCTTCATGAGCGGTCACAGCCAGTGATAGAGTGATCTCCTTGACAGGTATGATGCTTTTGTTTCCCTTCCCGGTCCCACGGTTGCCAAACGGGTCAAACAAGCATCATTTTTCCCGCAGGTGCTCTGAGCTGAGAATCACGTGTACTTTCGGGCGTTCGCCCGTAATATGAAGTGAGGCATGCACAATGTCGCATTATTATACTTTCATCTATTTTTGTTTGTCTTGCTTTTTATTTCACGCATTTATTCGCATATCTATTACCAATGCGTTTTTTCTTCATAATCTGTGTTAAGTGCAACACGTTGAGATAGAGATCGGTGAAGACCACGTCTTCATCATCTGACGGGGGCAAACCTTCAGACCACATACCTTCCGTATAAATTCGGGCTGAATAATGCGGGTTTGCAGCACACATCATGTTATTAACGCGGAAGCGATAGACGCCTCATCCAACGCGAAAATGGACCGTCGGGGGCTGCGTCAGTGCGAAGGACGCTGAAAATTATGACGTGATGACGTCATCACGACGTCACAGCTCGCCAAAATCTGCGACGTGATAATGACATGGCATTAAATCGTCGGTTTGCATGGGCTTTGTGATCGGTTGGCCGCTCAGGAGGCAGTGCAAAACCAGGTTTGGGGCAGAAAGGATGCATTGCCTCCGATCATGGAGGCAGTGAAAAACCACGCTAGGTGTAGAAAGCTCTCTGGGGGGCGCGGCGAAACATCAGTACATCGACTGAATAAAAAGAAGAAGATGGTTTTTGCTTGGAGTTGTCTTAGGCAATAATGTAAGGGTCGCTGTGAGTTTTTATCGTCAATAACTGTGTGAATGGAAAACATGTGAAGTCATTGATGCCATGGCCTCTCAGTCCTGTTAGGCATTCATTCGTGCCCTTCAATGGCAATCTTAGTGTATACCACATGAACGAGAATCGAGGGTTACGCGTGTTATTTCTTACTTTTGGTACCGCGGCCACGCCGGCGGATGCACTCCGCTTCGCATATTTTATTATTAAAGCTTTCACCTCAATAATAAAACAACTTAGCGCAGAAGGCCCTTTCGCAAAACAAATAGAACGTACGAATAAAGAAACGAATATGAAGAGTGCAAACGCGTTAGCAAGAGCTATCCATTTACTACGTGCATATCTGTTACGTTGTCCTGGTTATCTTTGCGATCTCCAGCTTATTTTCTTCTGCAGCACGTCTACGTTAGTCATTCCACACATCACTAAATTAAGCACCTTCGCTCACCATGAGGTGGGCGCAGAATGCATGCCTCAAACGGCCACTTGCGCAGATCATTGCGTTGACATACCAGATCGAAGGAACTACGCGAAATCCCAATTTCACAGAACACAAATGGGCTCTTTGTGCGGTGAGTAGCTGTAGTATTTTCTTGCAAAGAGTTAGTATTCAATATCGCGCAAATTATGGCAATGCTGTCAAACAGCGTATGAAGCACACAGCAGACGCCCGACGATTTTACGCGGCTTCCCGAGCGCAAAAAGCCCACGAGTCCTAAAACCCTTTATCTTGAAAGTAGCGACACTCTCCTCCTCCGCGCGTTTTCCTCCTCAATTCTCCTCGGATTTCTCCCCTTTCCTAGCTGGCGCAGTGCGCACGCCACGCTGAACACTCCACTGAGTCGCTGCAGCCGCTGTAGAATCACTGCGCGGGCTCGTTTATTCGGCCCCTTGAAGCAATAAAAGAGAATCTGTCTCTTATAGGAACTCTGCAACACTTTTTCAGCATGATAAGAAAACGCTGCCGATCGCTGGTCGAGGCTCCCGAGAACACGCGAGCCAAACAATATAGCGCAGCACGCAGCCTGGGATTTACAATAAATTCTCAAAGTCAGCTAAAAGTGCCTGCTTTTCTCTTGACAGAAACGATGCTTACAAAGTCACTGCCACTGGTCACGCCATTGGGCTGATTTGAAAATGGCGCGCTCGGTAGTTACTGCGGCCGCCGCAGGAGGCTGTCACTTGCCCGCGTGCGCGCGATCGCACTGTAAATACGCCGCGCGTTCGAAGAAAAAAGAGAAAGTGCTCAAAGTCACGACGCGCGCGTAAGGTACCTTCTTTACCCCGTCCCACCAGGACGAGGGAAGAGAAAAAGCGCTTCCAGGGTGCGACAAATCTTTGTTACTCCGCTCGTACTGGACAGATTCTAAATCTTTTAGCGGTGGTCGATTCGCGACGAAATAAGCTCCTGTCATGGCTACTTCGAGAAGTGGAACTGTTTATTTGGCCGAACTTGTGACCGTGAAACTTTCCAGCGAGATCGCTGGTGGCGGCGTTATCTCTCGACAAAGCTGGAACATTCGCGTGTGGCGCGCCTTTTACAAAAACGATCTACTACAATTGCGAAGCTTCTCGAACACTGCTTCGTGGACAGCGTCAAGCTCCGAACCCGCAAATCCGAACCCGCAATCCGAACCCGCAAATACTACTCCCAATCTCATTCTAACATATTCAGCTTCCCCGCCTAACATAAAACCGCATTCCTCAGAAGAGGCACCACAACATTCTACTTGAAAGCGACAAGTTACGATGTGTTTTCCCGGAACCTCCACGCGTTGTCTACAGACGGGCGAAGAACATTAGGATATTGTAACGTCCTCTAAAGTCAACACTCCTGAATTCACAGGCAGGGCCATGCAACAAGCCTAGGTGCAAACTCTGTCCAATGATGAACAAAGTGTCCACCGTCACAAGTACCGCGTCTTCGTTTTCTTATCAGATAAGAGGCAACCTTCAACTGTGACAGCGCGCACAATATCTACTTTCTCGAGTGCCCTTATGCCATGCACAGTACATTGGTCAAATGAGACTGCGTTCAGGATGAGAATCAATAATCACAGATCACACGTAAAGGCTCTACCGCACCTTCCTCTATCTAAAACATGTTAATAACCTTGGCCACCCCTTCCATACATTTTCCGCGGCGGTACTCCAATCCAATTTTCAAAACCCATTATGACCGGGAGGCTCGTGAATCATACCTGATCCACAAGTTTAACCGTGTCTCTGGTGGCATAAATGAAAGATAGGCCAACTATCATGCTTGACCTGCAACGAACCCGCAAAATTTGATTCTGCCGGCAACTAGGTGACCGATTCCCAAGAAACCTTTGTACTCGGGATGCGAATATGACGCATCGTTACCCTGATGTGCATGCATGTACACATGGATTACACACGTCGCGCATTGTGCTATTCGAGCTGGACCGATTCTTGATAAGTACATATGTCATTAAGTTTTGGTACTGTGATACGGGTATTACGTGCGTGCTCGTTCCCCCCTTCCTGCAAGTACGAATGCGGTACCCCCCCTTTTCTTTCTTTCTTTTTTTTTTCGCTGAACATCGGTTATTGGTCTCTATGAGTACGTATGTGCATGTGTATGTATATCCGTATGTATCTATATGTGTGTGCATTTACGGATATGTACATGTATATGTATATGTTTATCATGTCTCTTGATTGAAAGAAATATGTCTGTGCCCACACATTGCGCCTAACAGCAGCTGTCCTCAATCTTGTTCACCGCGCGAGTCGTATCCTTCTTTTTGAGGGAGGCCTATGGTCATTACCGCGAGCACACTGCAAGATGCCCGCGGAGACCGGTCGACTTCAAAAGCCGTACCGAACCCCCCTTCTCTAAAAGGCGCATGGATGGGCAAACACTTAACTGCTTTTGACGCGCTTTTTGAAGGTAGCGAGGAAACGCGTTGCGGCACGTTTACTCCGGCGTCCGTGAGCGTATTCTCCTTTAGTCCCGTAGTGATGGGTCTCCCCATTCAGCGTGGTAAGTGCGTTCGCATCTTTGTCATTTTTTTCTTTTTTCCCCTCCGCCTCTCGTTCCGAACCACACACGTAGGTTCGTTTCGCTGTTTGTTATTTATTTTGTGTATGTTCTGACCCCGCCTATACTCTACTCTTCCAGAGTGCAATGCTGTGTGTGTCATCTTGTATGCGTGTCGCTTCTCCTGGGATTTGTTTGCTGTGTTGTTGTTCTGGCCCCTCCCATGTCATAGTCCAAACGAATCACGATGGTGTGTTACATCTATGTATTGACAAATCTGTACTTAAACCCGTACGCCGTGTACGAATGCATTCTTTGATAAGGCCGGTCCCGGCCGAAAGCTCAGAATAAATGTTATGTTTTTCACTGTGACTAGTTTTCTTTCATATATATATATATATATATATAATATATATCTATACATATATATAGTTAGTCCTAGTGAGCCATACGCGTAAATATATTTCTTGAATTATTCTGAGTGAGCTCCACTTTTATTGCCTAGCTATGGTCCTATCTACTATTCTTCAGCACTACTATAGTAATTTTATCGGCTTACTTGTACGCTCAAGTCTATGCACACATATCTCCACGCACGAACTTTCCTGCACCACCTCAATAGTTATAAATCAGGGGCGCTATATATATATATCTATATATATATATAATATATATATATATATATATATATATATATATATTATATATATATATATATATATATGTGTGTGTGTGTGGTTGGTGTGTGGGTCATTCCCTATCATGTGTACCTCTTAAATAATCGACCATCTCCGATCATGCTGCAATAAATTGGGCTGGTGGTATGTGTGAATGTCAGAAGTAGTTATTGAGGCGTTATATTTCGGGAAAATATTTGTGTTGCCCAGAGGGCGCTTCGAACTTGGGGCACGGAAGTGCAACTGTGTCGTACATACATTCATATAAATTACTGATTTGAGCCATTACGGCGAAACAATCTTTTTCTTAACTTCAAGGCGCGGCTCTTTCATGACTATGATAGCTTATTCCTTTTGTTTCAACTTTCATTATTTTTGGCCTTGACAAAAAGTAGCAAGATGCTGCATGTTTATCATTTTTTAGAAAGAGCAACGATTTTTCCGCGAGTAACATATTCGCATTGAGGGCTTTGTAGGTGTCCTATAGTAACTGATGAAAATACTGCGGGATCGAAAAACAAGTGGCTGATCCCTCCATCATAGGAATCGGTATAACACGAAAGTGAAACGTGTCTTCACAGAAATAGTGCTCATTGTGTAGTGATATATGAGAGCTTGTACAATGTCTATTCGTGTTTGGCAGCTATAGCACCGTTTGACGTGGATGCACCCATGTTGACAGCATGTCTCTATCGCGACGACTAACGCGCATGGTCATGATTAAACCGTTGTGGTAGCTGACGGTGTGAACATGTATTTCGACACAGCGAATCGTGAATCCCGCGTAAGGATGATATCAACAAGCTCATAATCAACACTGGTACCCGGTATGCACTTCTTCAAAGCGTCGTCAATTAAGGAGAGAAACGGCACGGTGTGCGCTTTCTAGTAATGGGTAGCCGACGCCTGTGATCATGCATACACTAACACACACTGCGCTTCAGCAACACGGGAGGTAGAGGTTCATAGCCTGAGCTGCAAACGCGTGCGTCTCGCTGGCCTCCGTCTCGCAGGCGCTGCTCTCGCTGCACCAAGGCACGACATTCGCCCGTCGAAATCCCGTCCTTTCTGCAACGCATATTGCAGCAGTTTTGTTAGTCGGTGCTCTCGCAATCGAAGCAGTCGGCGGCGGAGAAATCCCGTTGGCGCACGTGGAAGCTACACTATTCCGATGAGCCAACGCACGCTAACGCGAACCCAAAGGCAAAGAACGTAACTGCGTCAAGGGTGCCTCGGCGACGCCAGCGCGGCCAGTCTACCGCTCTGGTACCGAGACGCTTTAACCATGACCTCCGATATCGCGTGCATTCTCGGAGTAAGCGCTATAAGTGTCGATCGTGAAGCATTACTTCTTTTCACCTCTCACAGACGGCGGCACGGCGCCCCTCCACCCGCCTACCTAAATCGCCAACAGAGAGCACCGAACGAAAGAGAATATGTGAAAGATATAAGCGCGTTCGTGCCGGTCTGCACTGCCGAGTTAGCTTAGTCTGTAGGGTGTCGGGCGCTTGCTGTCGCGGCCTCGAGGTCATGGGTTCGATTCCAAGCGGGGTATCTTTTTCTTGGTTTTTTTTCTCTTTCTCACCCGTGGGCGTCCATTTGATCAACGTCATATCCGTGACGATGTACTTGGTGGACCCCGGCATAAAATACACTTTCGTGTTATAAAGAAGAAAGGTTGCCACAATATTGTGACAAATTTGGAAAAAATGGCGTTTTGCCTTATATTGCGACTTCATTTCAGTGGTAGCGGTCCAAGTAAAAATATGACTTTGCATCGTTGTGTAGTATGCATTATGGTTATGACGCCCAGGAATTTTGAAAAGAGTAGTTTTTGATTTAGCGAGAATTTTTTTTACTGAACAACCACATGGTCGCATGAAGTTTTCCTTTGCCTGGCCTTCACGGCAGAGCACGTCAACCGCAGGGTCCCAGTGGGGGCTTTTTCGCAGCAAATAATGCAAGTCATACAACGGCTTGCCACTTCGTTTACTAATACTGCTGTATATAACGTAAAAAATGGCAATAGTGCTAAAATTATGGTATGGCACTAAGCGCTTGGACCATCAAAGGGTCAGATAATATTCAACCGCTTCATCGTCCAAAGTGGCAGAATTTAATGTAGTCACTGGCCTGCAGAGCTGTTCCAGGGGGTTGTGTTTGGCTTCTGATAACTAAACTACATGATCTTACGGCGCATCTCGCGGGCTACTCAGCGAACGCGGACGTACGTTCCTCTCTGAAGCCGTACAAGCCCTCCTTCGTGAATGCAACGTTGTGCATCGGACAACCAGCGCGTACCATGCTCAAACCAACGGAATGACTGAGCGCTTTAACCGCACACTGGGTGACATGCTGTCCATGTACTACGTGTCCGCTGACCAACACCCAACTGGGACCGCATACTACCCTTTGTTACGTACGCTTACATAGCGCCACTCAGTCCACGACAGGATTCTCTCCATTCTTCCTCTTTACGGCCGTGAACCTTCCTCGTTATGTCGATACCATTCTTCTGTACCACCGGACGCTTCAGAATCCATGACTCTATCTGAAGCCGCCAAATATGCCGAGGAATGCAGGCAACTCACGAGTTCTTTAACCACACAAGATCAAGCGCGCTAGAAGGACCGTCACGACGAAAATCCTGATTCTCCGTCATATTCGCCTGGAACGTTGGTGTGCTTCCCGTGCCCTCCTCTACTCCTGGCCTTTCTACAAAGCTACTGCCTAAGTACGAAGGCCCTACCTACATCAAGCATCCCCAGTAAACTATAATATTGAGCCTCTTCAATCCTCTACGGACCGCCATCGTCGCGGCAGCGAGATTGTTCGCGTCGATCGACTGAAGCCGCACTACGACCCACCAGTTGTACCTGTTCCTTAGGTCGCCAGGATGGCTCCTTTTCCGCGGGGGGAGTGATTTGTAACATGGTAGGGCGCAGACAAGAACGCCAGCGAAAGAAGAAGACGAGGACGGTTTTTTTTTGGGGCTCGCGGTATGTTGGACCGATGATCGATTCAGCTGTGGCAATCTTCTAATAAACGCGCACTGCCTCCAAGTTAAACGCATACCATCAACATATATATATATATATATATATATATATATAGATATATATATATATATATTATAATATATAGATAGCAAACACCTCGTTAACTGGGACATATTTGGCCGCAACCCGGCTAATTCGAACATCCTAGGAGCGTACCGAGCGCGAAGAGCCGAAACTGCGCGACGCAAAGGAAACAAACGGCTCTTCGCTGACTACCGAAACGTCCGCGGGCACTTCAGAAAGACGTGGTTGCCCATTAGCTTCAGTGGCTGCGGGAAACTTGTATTGTTTTTCGTTTTTACTCGGTGCATGCGTGAACTGCGTGGGCCTCTATGATCATCCCGTTATCAATCATGGCTTCGTCCACAGCGGATGCGGCGACTCAGTAGCTTCGTTTCGGCTTCGAGCTGTGCACCACAATGTCACAAATCTCAAAGATGGTGGAAGCTGTTGATGATCATTCACTTCAGCCGCGGCATGAAACTCGCTTGCTACATTGTGATGGACGAACGATCAGATGCCAGCCATTTTTGTAGCGAAGAAGTATTGTGACGGGGCACGTCGTGGTGTTGGTGGCGGCGGTACGTCATAAAGTATGGTTTCAGAACACGTTTCGTCTTATACGTGGGTGTTCGAGCCGCAGTCACATTGTGAACAAAGTCTCCAATAACGTTTACAAATAACAATGACATAGTACGGCTTTTGCACCGCTCTTATACAAACTAAGTGCTGGATTTTCATATGCATCAGTTACATAAAAGTGTATTTATTTATTAGCCACTAGTTTACCATTTTATTGATATACTCAATAAATAAAAATTCGATTAATTCGGACACTTTTTTCGGTCCCGTAAAATCCGAATTAACGTGTGCGTGTGTTACCGATAGTGTTCTATAACAGGCTACATTTATAAACAAGAGCTAGTCGTTTCCATGTTGATTTTTTCAAGCTAGCAAGACCGTTTTATCTTTTTACATCCACAATTTAAAATAGTTCCAAGATCTTGCCCGAGATATATTGAATGGTTTCTGTATTGAAAACAATATTAATCCCATCACTAGATTAATGAACGGAATAGTTTAAACCTTACAGATCCTCTGGAAAAAGATTTATTCGGGGATGACCTCAGGTACCTGATACGGTATTACACCAACGATTCTCTCCTTCTGTCAAAACCGATACCGGGTTTACACGGTGAGTGAATTTTGCATGAAAAACATGCGCATTATAAGCAGCACATTCTGCACTAGAGACTATACTACTGCTCCTGTCTGTAGCAATTGTGCTATAAATATATTTTCTGTCTGGAAACCACTATACTTGTGATTCAACACTAATATGGCACCTGAGGCTTTTTGAACTTCTCGCTTAATTCGCGTTTCATTCCTTGGTCTTTCTCTGTACGTATAAAATAAGTTTACTTTCCGAAGCATTGGTATATTCCTAAAAATAAGAAGCTTTTTCTCGAGATTATTTGAGGGATTATAGCAGCTGTAACTTTCGAGGCGCCAGTCCTTTGTCACATAGGAATTGTGTGATGCATATACCTAGGTTAGAGTGCTAATATTATTTGTTCGGGTTTTGCGTCCCGAAACCACGATATGATGACGAGAGGACGCTGTAGAGAAGGGCTCCGGGAATTTCATTTATAAGGGATCCTTTAACGTACCCCCTAATTTACGCAAACGGGTTTCTAGCATTATGAAACCCAGCATAGCATTATGAATTCAGGGTTTCTAGCATTCGCTTCCATGGAAATACGGCTGCCGCGCTGTGGATTCGATTCCGCGACCTTCGGGTCAGCAGTCAAGCACCATAACCACAAGAGCTTCGCAACGGCTGGTACAGTCCTACCAGGAGAATGTTGCGAGTATATTTACGCCATATTGCTCGTATTGACAGCTACACTATAAAAAAAATGCCCCACCTCCCCGAAGAGAATCGTGAGGAAATGCGAATGCATTTCTTTGCGCCGAGAGTACACGGCGTAGGTAATTTTAATGGCGCAAAGCTGGACAAATCGACGCGCTCCAAGTGTCTCCCTTTTTGGGCGCCTCTTTCAACGAAACGCTTCCTACGTGCGTTCATAATAACCTCAGGGATGTGGCCACCCGCCTTCAATGCAGCACAAACGCGTTTAGAACGCGCTGTTTGAGGCTGTGCCAAGGCATCACAAAACGCTACAAACGCGCTTCATCGCACTGCATTGAGGCGGTGGCGCAGGGAGGAGAGAGAGTGAACGGCAAGAGAAGGAGCGGCGAAGCACTGCACCTGCCCTCTCCTACACACTCTCTCCACACCACGCGGGACCTCGGATGCGAGCGCCCTCACACGCCAGAGCGCGCTCCTCCTCTCCAACTCACTCTCCGCTACTCCGCCCGCACCACCTGATCCGGTTGCTAGGGGCGAGGATAAGCGCGCGCGCCCGCAGCTGTTGCTATGGGAGAGGGAGTGAGAGCGGAGAGGCGCGCGGACAACGCCGGAGCCTCAACATAGCCCGACTAAGAAATGCATTCGCATATAAAATCTGTTATTTCGCTTGCTAATAAACTCCAGACCATTCCACTTTGAGGAAGGTGGCTGATCAGCGGAGCTGATAGGCGTAGGTTATGCATGGGAGTTGTCCAAGGGATGAGTAAGCGTTGACGTTTTTAACGACGGAACTGTTTTCAGGTCGATGTTAATCCCTGCGATGCGCAACGCAGCTCCTAGCGGGTATGCGCCACAGAAATTGGGCAATTCCCACCACACAACTCTGGTCCACTCAATGAAGAAGCTGTCTATACGAAATATTTGTGGCGCAACTGAGGACGCGGAACAAAAATCTTAACGCAGCTTCACAGGGCAAAGCTGCTTCAAGTTCTTTCTTCTTCGTGGTGCCATGTAGTGTTTCTAGTGATGTCAAGCCTGAAGAAGCAGCGGAGATGGGAAGCCTTTCTTGTTTCTCTTTTTTCTTCCGATGGACAGTTATGTTTGGTAGCCGTAATGAAAGAAATATATCTATAATGATCAGCCTACATGCCTTTCGTGATGGGACGTCGTCTCTCGCTTATGGCTGACGAATTTCAGGCATCAGCTGGTCCTTCATATTTCCGGGAAGGTATTGAGTTTTTTAACACGAGAGTGTTTTATATTTGGGTTCACCACGACTTCAAGTACATCATTTTTCGTCACGGATGTGACGTCAATAAAATACGCAGGAACAGATGACAAAGGAAAACGGAAGTAAAATTTTCGTTAATATAGATGATATCGGAGTCGAGCCCACGAATTGTCGGTCAGTGACGACAGTATCCGGGCGAACCACCCACTGCGCTACCGACGCTTATTCACGAGGCTTCACAAACACGGCTTATATCTCTTTCACAGTGGCCTTAGGGGGGCGGGGAAGAGGTGTTGCCGATTGGCATCGGTCACGGGAAGTACTGCATCCTGACATTAACGAGCCCCGTCACGGAGAGCTTCGCTAGTTTCAGCTTTCGGTGCAGCAATAGACACGCGCGGAACGTTTTCTTACGATCACGGCTCAAGCTAGGAACTGTGCTTCTCGTGTTCCTAAAGTGCTGTGCGATACAGGCGTCAGCACAGGCGTGGGTTACTCTAGTATGTGGGAACGCACACCTTATCGTTTCTCTCCTTACTCTCCTGAAACGATGAAGCTTATAATGAGTGAATACCGAGTACCAGTGTTATGCGCTTTTTGATGTCATCTTTATGAGGGATTCAGCAGGAGCTGTGTCGAAGTCAGGCCCGTAGCCAGGGGCGGGGGGCCCTAGGGGCCCGACCCCCGTCCGAAATTTTGATGAAGGGGGGTGTTTTACCTAAAATAATCAATGAAAATAAGTGCTTTTCTCAAATAGTCAAGGCCTTCAGCAAGTGGCTTCCCTCCCCCGAAGAGAATTCCTGGCTGTGGGTTTGGTTCAAGTGCAACATAAGTACCTCAGCTACCACAAGGGTTAAAACAACTTATTTGACGTTTGTCGTCGGCATTGAGATGTGCCACTGAACGTAGGTGCATCCACGTCAAACGGCAATAAAGATGCCAAACACCAATAGGCATTGTGAAAACTGTCAAAACTAGCTTCAGTTTATTCGTGTTGTTTGAAAATAAAATAGAAGAACTTTGACCGTGAGCGTAGCTATTTGCGGCGCCACCGTCCGGGATTCCACAAAAATGTGAAGTATGGCCTCCGAGATTTGTGCGAATAGGAGAGTCCGAACGAGATTTGGCACCTTACGTTTCACACTTTACGAAAAGCCAATACAGCTATAAAATGTGACACTAATAATAAAAACCCACCAATTACAGCTGCGATTCAAACCAGGGCCATTTGAGTGGGAAGCGGGCATTCTACCCCTGCACCACATTCATGGAGGCACGTGCAACTCTTACACGACGACACATTGCAGACTACCGATCGCAGCGCCACAAGCGCATTGACCCTGTTTGCGCTTCACTTTCTGCACATTGGTGCTACGACCGGACCGAGCATTCCCCTCTTCGAGTACACCCTACTTTGATCTACAGGGGACGGTCGCCTGTGCTCCGCGCTTATCACTTTTACGACAATGCTTGCATTGAAGCACGATGGCCACTTTGCTCGCTGCAGCGGCCATGTTTGTTGACGGAGTGAGCTGCTAGCCTTTCATCGTACGACATTCCAATTTGTTGTTATCGCATTCATTGCATCGCCCTTCCGGCGAAAGTGATTTTTTAGGTAACTCGTAATAAGAACATCCTCAGCTGCAGCAATATATTCGTTATTCCCAAGCGATCAATACCACCAGCATATTACATCACTTCACTCACAGAAACTAGTGCTGCAGTCGGCTCGGAAACTTACTTCATGGTCATGGCCCATAGCAAAACAAATTTGGCAGATTCCACGCAATGTGAGAACCGGTTTCTTGCGAAGCAGGCAGCGAATAGTGCTACGCAGCATTTTTGGACTTGAGCCAAGCGTTACGAGGTGGATCGACGTGTTTTTGTAAGTGTAGTAGGTTGTGTGCACATCGTGGGCTCACCAGACACGTCTACTACACTGGCATTTAAAGATTAACTTATGCTATGACGTACCGTCAGCAGTCACGTTAGATCTCATACGTCAATATTATCGACACGAAGTGCACTTTATGGTGCGAAGATGCAAATATCACACGTACCTTTCGTTAGCGTATTCATCCGGGGTTCGAGCGACGCTTGAATATAGCTTGCTGAATCATAGGAATACAAATGTATTGTTATTAGGCTGCTATAAAAGTGGAGCCAACCCTGGAACCACAGATGTTACCTGACATGACGCCTGTGTCGTAGGTGCGCATGTGTAGTGTTTATTGCTTTTTATAAATTAGTGAGCACTGGAGCCACAATTCACGTTGCACCGACATTACGGCTGCATAGAGTGTTCTTACAAAACAGTTTCTAGACCAGGCGAGGCTCTGTAGTAGAATACATTACTGACACGCAGAATGCTTGGGTTTGATTCTTGGTGGGATCCTGATTTTTATTCTTTGCATTATTCGGATTTCTTTTAACGACTCGGCATTTAAATTGCCAATGTTGTTCTCACCATTGCTGGGTAGATATAAAAGTCGATCACCTGTGGCGCATACCCGTACACCGCGGCCCGTGGTAAACGGGTTTGTGCCACACGTGTCTGGAGGAAATGGTTTGATGACTTACACGAAATTATTTTCAGGTTATTTATGCCATATCAAGCTGGACCTCGCTCAGCGGCCACACAATATCCAGGTACTCCTTTTGTGAAAAGGTGTATTTGGATTCGGCTTTTATCAAACACACTGGTGGACCCGGGCGGTCCACCAGTGTTTTGCACAACAATGTTTTGTTGAAGCAGCATAGCACACCATGCGTTGTCGAGAGATGCCATTCGGTGGTGATCGCAGTGTTGCATCGTGGGGCGCACACTGATGGCAGGTCAAAAAAGTTCTTTCCTAGTGGGCGAGCAGGAGGAGATATTATGGTTGTGGAGCTCCGAATAACAATTTGTAAGTAGAAACACAGGCCAATGTACCTTCCTGGTTTCCGTATGTTCGTGTGCGCTGCAAGCTCTCTCCCTTTCTCTTTCCTGTCAGATCTTGAGAAGGCTACTGAATGTCTTACCCATCATTCACTGCATGTTCAATGGTCGCGTCCCACGTTGAGACAACGTCGTAGTCATTGGCATAAGTATGCTTCATCTATACTATCAGTATCATATCACAATATTTCATTCATTCTTTGCGCATTCCCTGTATTTTTCTTAAGAAAGAATACGTAGGATTTTAACGTATCAAAGTGTGAAGGACTATGATGCAAAAAATATTGACAAGGTGTCAGTAATTCACCGCATTCCTTATGTTTATCGTATATGGCCGCAAATAACCCTTGACGACTGTGTATTTTGCTTCAACGTACACATAAAATCGCACACTGTCTTCTGTACACTTTTATTCGCATTTTCAGGAAATCATTGGAGCAGTACCTGACATATCGAGCAACGAAAAATATTTATAGTTGTGCAGCATTTAATGAAGATATTTCAAGATTGTCTCACATAAACACTTCTTACATTCCGCAGATTTGAGACCTCCATGCTCACTGTGGTTGACAAATGCCACTACTGATATAAAGGTGGTCCCGGAAATGACAAACAGAACATTTTTTACACTCTGTCCAAATGCTACCTTCGTTGGGTACGATGATTGTAACTGCTCCCAAACGCAAATAAAATAAAAGTACTGCTTTCAAAAGACTGAGTGCTGTTAATGTGTCAGGTTTTATCCGGGAATGTGCTCTTTGAAATTTTGTAGCACCCCGTGCACTTGTGCAAAGCCTCATTCGGAAGCGCTATCGAGACTCAAAAACTGGGAATGCTCTGGCACTTTGAAGGTATGCCCGATGTTACTGAAACTCAAGACCATCCTGAGCACTTGGGATATTTATGATCAGGTAAAATCAAATAAAACAGAATTCATTTCTAGGCATTCATCTAGTTTTAATGTATTGCGTGTAATCATTCAGGGGCTGGTTATAACAACTCGCCCGTTGCCCTATGTATGTAACACACAATGTAATTTGCATGGTAAACGCCTCAGTGGATTCTTTTTTATTGCTAAGCTTTACTTCGTGCCTTACCTGTGCAAGTGAACACCTTCATAAGCGCTCCAGTCTTCATGGCTCGAGGGCAAAATTGGTGGTGGAACAGAATGCGTGCCAATTCCAACACGTTTGACAAAATGTCATGTGAACGCCACCAGAGTTCCATGTGTGCCATAATTATCAGCAGTTCTGAAATGTTCCGTAGAATGTTTTTCAATGTACCGAAAAATGATTTGGGAGACATTCATGACTATCCGCTTTTGGCATCAGGCCCATGTTATGAATGGGCGTCGGAAAAAAAAACTGGCGATCCTTAGCATTTTAAATGTGAAGGTGAAAACCTACTTGGGTCTTTCTTCTTACGTACTTTCTCCTGATTTGCTGAACTATATGGTGAACGCTCTGCTAGATGCAGATTAAGTTTATGTTCATCCTAGCGCTGACGCCCTGTAGAATTTTGTGGCGGTATTTGTGTGAGAATTTATGTTTATATTTAGGTAAATTTTCTGTTAGGCTTCCAGAAACCTCACCATTGACGACCATATCCTGTTTATATATGTGAACGTTGATATGAAAACTTGCGTAACTTTCAAGCACTGTTACTTGACATTCTGCCACTGTCATCTGGAACCGATTCTGTACTAGGATCAGGTGCATTGAAATGCTTGTGCAAGCTTTCGAATACTTTTCATTTTATAGGGTTGCCGTGAACCGAGAGCATAGCAACTGTACTATTTACTTGCATCTGTCAAGGCACGTTCTTTTTATTACGTTGCAGTGTACACGGACCATACACACTCTACTGCTTAATTGCATCTTTTATTCAAACTATGACATGCAATTCTCCCAGTATACACTTCAATCAGCACGGCAAATACCTTCCACACCAACTTCCAATGACATATCATTGTCCACTCGATCCACAACATGAGTGCACATACCACCCCCAGCAACTCTAACGGGGCGATCGCTATCCAAACTCACAAGCGTTGCAATGTGACCTCTGAAGCAGCATGAAGCACACTGTATCGCTTTTACACATTCCCGATTCTTAAATGCCAAATCGATACACGTGTCCCTTTAGTAGTTGCCGTTTCTGAAACAGTTTAGAGCATTAGCAAAAAGTTCAACAGTAGATCAATAGAAGGTCCAAGTGGGCTTTCGCCTTCACATTCTCAGACACTTCTCCGAATCCCCCGAAATTTTTGTGTTTTTCTTTTGGCTCACGCGTACGCCGCAAAAACGAACCTCACGCTTACTTTATTTCTTTAATTTTTGTGCTCACGTGAAAGCCACAGAGATGAAGTGAGCGAAGTGCATGCGTACACAGCCTGCTCCCTCAATAAGCGCATGACTTATTGCTTTCAGTCGCCACGTTTCGATGGTCATGCGGCCAAACGCAGTGCCCCGTGCATTAAAAATCGGCCACTCGATTTGAAGTGTACCAGGGGGTACATCCGACTCCATCCGATGCTGCCGAAGTATTTATTCAAGCGGGAGTTAGTGAAACAAGACTATTCGGTCAACAATAGACGCGAGTGAACTCAACGTCGCCTGGCGAGGCCCACGCGGCCACCATAAGGTTAAACCTCATGACCTTCACGCGGGCCCTCTGGATAGCCAGCGGGAAAAAATGTTTGATGGGTTTAGGCAGCCCTGAACTTTGCACAGACAAGTGAAGTTGTGTCGTGCGAATTAATTTTCACAAAGTTATTGAGGCAAAAACCTCAGACGTCTCATCAAACGCGAAAAGTGACCGTCATCGTCGGCATCGACGACGCCAACATCAGTGACGCAGAATATCCTCCTGAACTGATGACGTCACATATCACCAAAGTTTGTGGAGCCATCGTAGTATCGCATCTCTCTCTCTCTCTCTCTCTCTCTCTCTATATATATATATATATATATATATATATATATATATATATATATATACACACACACACATATACATAAGCCACAAAAAATAATAATTCAGAAAAACTTTCCGATGCGCGGAATCGAACGGGCGACCTCCCGCTTTACAGCGCGCAGCGTTAGACGGTTAGGCCACCAACAGCATTTTTTTTTCTTTATTACCTGGATTTGGTACACAACACATAATACAAACAATACTGGTGTTAAAACCACCCAATGTACCAAGTACATATGGTGACTGTGTAAATCAACCAGCATGGTGCCGGTATCGTCAAGTTAAAATTCGGGCAATGTCATCAGCGGCTGTAATCTTGAGAGCCACTCGGGCGGTTCCGGTTTCGCTTTCTATAATTCTATAAACCAGTGAATACTCTCCCTGAAGTACGCTCGTGCAGGCCGCGGGCCACCAACAGCATCACCTTTCATCCTGCTAACGGCGAGCTATTTATATACACCACATACATCAGCATGCTTTCTTAGTTACCACATAGATGGCGCGATGTGCACGCGTGGCGTAAAGCCCTTTGATGTTGGAAAGTAGCGACGCTCCTTTATCCACGCTACCTCACCCTCGCCGCGCCGTCAACCTCTTTTCAACCTCTCTTTCGCGGAGCCGGCGCTTCCGCAATGCTGAATGGCTGCGACGTGCTATACCTCCCAGTCAGGTGACCCTGACGTCACGAGAAGCGAGCGCAAGCAAACTTCGCGCGCTTTCAGTTGCTCAAGCACGCCATGAACCCTCCAGGCGTCAACCCTGCAGGCATGTGTGTACGGGTGTGTGCAGGTGTATGCATGTTTTTATGTGTACATATATGTGTCTGCGTTTGTATGTGCGTGTGTGCACTTCTTAACGTGTGCGTACGTTTGTGTATGTGTCTTCGCGCCTTTTGTGCGTGCACGCACGTATGTGTGTGTGTATGTGTGCACCTGCGCGTGCGTCCGTTTGTGTGTTTTCGCACGCCTGTATGTATGTGCATACGTGCCTGTATTGCGTGTGTATGTTTGTGTGTGTGTGGATGTATCGCATGTGCATGCGCGTGTGCATGTATGTGCGTGCGTGTCTGTATCACTTGCGCATACGCGTGCGTGTCTGTATCCTGTGTATGTGCGTGTGTGTCTGTATCGCGTGTTTCTAGGTGCTTGCGTGTCCGTATCGCGTGTGTATTTATGCACGTGCGTGTATCACGTGTATATGCGCGTGTGTATGTATGTATGTATGTATGTGCGTGCTTGTTTGCATCGCGTGTGTGTGTATGTACGTGCATGCCTGTCTGTATCGCGTCTGCATGTATGTGCGTGCGCGTCTGTATCGCTTCTGTATGCGCGTGTATATGTATGTATGTGCGTGCGTGTCTATATCGCGTGTGTATGCGCATGTGTATGTAAGTGCGTGCGTGTCTGTTCGCATGTGCACCCACGTGTGTCTGTATCACGTGTGTACGAGCGTGTGTAGTGCGTGCGTATCTATATCGCGTGCGTATGTGCGTGCGTGCCTGTATCACGTGTTTATGATCGTGTGTCTATGTGCGTGCGTGTCTGTATCGCATGTGTATCTATGTGCGTGTGTGTATGTATGTGCGCTTCTTTATCACGTGTGTATGAACATGTGTGTGTGCGCCCGCGTGCCTGTATCTTGTGCGTGCGTGTCGACAGCGGTATCGATACAAAAAGGCTTCGGTCGCACTCAGTTGGCCCAATTCAATTTAAGTAAACCGCCACATTCCTTCTTGACTGCCTTCTTTGAGCTCATCATGACCACAATTATGAAAAAAATTCTCGCCTATACTTTATGCTGGTTACATTATATGCGCTTAATACACCTCTGCGTTACAGACAGCCGAGGCGGTGATGGAAAGGAAAACCGCTCAGCCGCCAGTTGGTATACTCACTTTTTTTGAAGCGCTTATTTGTATTTATCGAAATGTCTTAAAAAATATATATTGGTCACTTTCTTCTATCCGAAGCCCACTTTCGTCATGACTATTGCTTAAGAGGCAGGTTGTCATTTAATGCTTCAAGGGGCGGATTAAACAAGCGCGCGCAGTGATTCTAATGCGGCTGCGGCGAGCCAGTGGAGGATTCAGCGTGCCGTGCGCAGCGCGCCGGCCAGGGGAGGGGAGAAATCCGAGGAGTTGAGGAGGAAATTGCGCGCGCGGAGGAGAGTGTCGCTACTTAGCTTGGCGCGCTTTAAAGATCGTAATAAGAAATAAGTAATAAGTAAAATATATATAAGTAACAACAGGCACAGTTCGTTCGCACTCGTCCTGTGTGTACCTGTTCGTTCGTTTCGTGCGTCCTGCTTTATGTTTGAGCAGTGCGCTTCAAGTGTCGAGCTGTGACGCATGATAGTTCGCGCTCTCCTGCGTGCATTCTTTTCTTGCGTCCTTTGGGCTCGAGCGACGCGGTGGCAGTTTCGAGCTGCTTTCCGTTCTTCGCGTTACATTCCAATTTATTGCTATCGCATTCCTTGCTTCACCGTTGCGGCGAAACTGTGACTTTTTTTATTGCAATTGAAACATGTAATTATGTCAGTATTACTAATTTTGTACTTTGTAAACCCCCCTCTTTAATGTCATAATGGCACTGAGGGTACTGTTATAAATAAATAAACGAAGTGAAAGTTTCCATGCGCTGCAACTTCAATTACATCATTATGCTGCACTTATAAATGTCTTGAGGAGTACGAGCAACCTTGAAATGAAAAAAAAAAGTACACCAGTATCTGTATTGCTGTATCTGGATTTCGGCATACCGTCTTCCTCTTACTGCAAAAGTAAATATCCATTTACGTTAAAGGCAAATGTATCTCAGTATCCCTATTTTAGGCTTCCGTTCCATGTATTTCGACATCTATAGAATACTTTTCCGAGTAGCTCTGCCCAGCCCCGAATTATGCAGCATATATATATATATATATATATATATATATATATATATATATATATTACTAAAAACATCCCCTATACTTTCCTATGCATTATTGTCTGTTAGTTCTCAATAATATTGTGTATAACAAAGAAAACGAGCCCTTGAAATTAACACTTCTTTCCTTTATAGATGCACTAAGAATACTGGTACGAGGTGCTATAAGAGTGCGAGGAAAAGAAGTGCTTCATATTTCGCGGATGTTCTCGCTACTGAAAATTGTGATCACAACGGCATACACAGGTGTATTTGGAGCGCAAGGTGACGTGGCATCTCCGATAGGAGTTTGCAACCGCGTATACTCCAAACGACCTCGACTTTGCAAACAATGTTCTTGGCCACTTTAATGCTCCCTTTGTGATTTCAACGAAGCAAGCTTCAATTGTTCAGTGCACTCACACAAGCTTTCTATTGTGTTCAATACCAACTGATACTTCATTTTTTTTATATTAAATGTCGCAAGGCTACACATTGGCACCGAATTCTTGAACAATGTTTGTTTACGCTAGAGCACTGCACGGGCCGGATTTTACGGCCCGGGCCCGGCCCGGGCCCGCTTTATGAAGCCCGAGCCCAGCCCGGGCCCGTGGTCCGAAGCGCAGGCCCGGCCCGGGCCCGGGCGTACATGACCGAACCCAGCCCGAACCCGGTCCAGGCCCATGGTTCCAAGCCCTGGCCCGGCCCGGGCCCGGGCTGACTTGCCCGTACCCAGCCCGAGCCCGGCCCGGGCCCGGGCGTTCATTACTAATCTAATCCAGGGCGCGCTTGTTCATGACCAGGCCCGACCCGGGCCGCTAGAGGATATGAGTTGTTGATGATGATTATTAATGATGCCGTGCGCTTTGTAGCAGGCGATCGGACGGAAAATCCGGTGTGTACATGCATCGAAATGTTGCCCGCGGTGGTAGCTCAGCGGTTAAGCTGTTTCGCTTTTAAGTCCTAGGACGCAGGTGCGATTCCCGCGGCCACGGCGGCCGCAATTTGATGGGGGCGAAATGCAAGAACACCTGTGTATACACTTATCTTTAGGTGCACGATAGAGAACTCGAGGTGGTCGAAATTGATCCAGTGCCACTACTGCGTGCCTGGTAATCATATCGAGGTTTTAGCACATAATACCAAGGAATATAAATGAAATGTACCGTATGTGTCAACCTCGAATAAAAAGACCGAAATTTTTATTCCTCCCATGGGAACAACCGTGGTCTGGCCCATTGTTAGTGCTGTTAATAAATATATATATATATATATATATATATATATATATATATATTATATATATATATATATATATATATATATATATATATATATATATATATATATATATATACTTTGACAAAGTCTGGTCCAGCAGACGAAACGTTAGTGAAAATATACAGTGCAAATCTATATCTATACTGGTGAAACAAAAATAGCACTTCAACTGTTTTTCTATTTTATTGCTAAGCTTTACTAAGAGCCAGCTCTTTGCACGTGTCACTTCAGCTTTGTACAGTATACCTTAGACCATGCAATGCATAACGTTCCCGTGTGCTCGGAGGCCCGACTTACGCCTTTTAATGAGCGGGTCCGAGTCCGGCCCGGCCTGCAGCCTCAAGCCCGGGCCCGGCTCAGGCCCGCGGCTTCAAGCCCGGGCCCGGCCCAGGCCCGCGGCTTCGAGCCCGGGCCCGCCGGAAAAGCCCAGGCCCGGCCAGGCCCGGCCCGGGCCCGTGCAGTGCTCTAGCTTACGCTTCCAATTCGATTCATTTTCACAGTCTGGCATTGGCGCACATTTATTATTGACGTTTTGAAATGCTTCTTTTAACCTTTGCGGTTCTCCGCTGAAGTCATCCGACTAACGGCTGAAACATTGTTAAACTGAAATGGTCTCGCGCATAGTGGCAGTAGCAAGACGCGGCAAATGCGTATTTCCCAACTTTCGTCAAATGAAATAGTTTACCGCATAAACCTGATGCACGGCCTTTTGCGCTCATGCACAACAATTCATTTGCTTTTCATGATTTGCTTATGAGCTACTTTGACACCCACTATAGGCCAGTAATGTCTTTCTCTGGCACACACTATACTTCATTTTCGAGAACTAACATATAACAATGCCAAGAAAAGCATAATTGATGCTATTTGTAGTAATTATGATTAAATTTGAAGAAAGCGCAGCGGAATAAAAAACAACTTGCCGCCGGCGGACACTTAGTCTGCAACCTTCGAATAACGTGTCTGATGCTCCGCCAACTGAGCTACGGCAGCGGTCATCCTCCTGTCAGCTTTATTAAGTATATCTGGGCATTTTACCCTGGAAGTGCTTGTCAGCGTCGCCCGCAGCCAAGGTTGACAGGTTTGGCTACAATGCGCCAATTTGGCTACTTTTTAGGCAGTTGGCGGCATAAGAGACGTCTCGGATAGTTGGGTACTTTTTGGCTACGTTTAGTTGCCTAAATGTTTGCCAAATTATACGTGCCTGGTGACGTCAAAGCCTCCGGCGTTCGAAGGTGTGGAGTTGAAACATGACTGCAATGGCGCGTTTTAACCTCGGAGAATTGTATTTCACTGTTATTTAACACGAAAACGCATTTGGCATCCTGGCTGGGGCGCGGGTTAAACTTTCGCCAGTGGCCTCAGTTTGCAAGACAACCTTTTCGGAATGCTATTTTCATCTGTAATCGGAAGTAAACAAAAACAAGACAACCAAGAGTCGTCCGCACAAGGAAGAAGAAAAAAACTATGAGGGAGCGTCACGTGACAGTCTTTAACCCTGATCATAAAAATGAAGAAAGAAATAGGCTCTGGTCACGTGACAGGCAAGCGCTAGTTTATTGCTCGGCTCGCTTTTACAGCGTCTGCTACGGGCGCGGTGGGGGCCTAGTTCTACCCATGAGGCACCGCACTCTGGCCAGGAAGTGTGGCGTCAGAGGAGGTTGGATTGCCGATGCTCGCGGAATCACGTGACGCTCCCTCCAGCTTTTTGCTTACTTCGTGGCTCCGCATTACGCAATGACGGCGCCCCACACTCAACTGCATTATAAATCGGATGTCTGAAGAACTGCTTGTGTCAATAACGACGAGTTCGCACTACTACTCCGGAATATTGGCCTCGAGGCCCACCACTGGAAACGCCGGCGCCACCGTCGGCGTGACGTGCTTGGCAGGATCACGTGGTCTCAGCGGCCGCGTCGGCTGCTTGTGGCGTACTACCGCGTGCTTTGAAAACGAGTTTCAAGTCCCACATGCGCTGCGGTCTGTTCAAATTTGGAAGTTTTCTCTCATTTTCTACTCAATTGAAACCATTGTAATAGAGTGCCTGCCTCCGAAGGCGACGAACATGGGGCTCTACCGCTCGGTGCCGCAGTGCCGCGCTTACGCAAAGGAGCCCAGTGTCAGCCTGCACTGGTAACCGCGGGACAAGAAACAGCGTGAAATATGGGTTGTAAAGCTAAGAACCGGCATGTAGCCATCCGCTACGAGTCTTGTGTGCAACAAGCACTTCCGCGACAGAGATTTTGTTACTGCGTCGGGCCTGCAATGTTCGGTGAGTAGCAGACAGCGCGCACTGAGACGATGGCTCGCGCGCGCTTCCCGCCGGCAAATGATGCTTATCTGCCACAGGATGGTAAAAGCGCTACCTTTTACCACGTGCGATGCCATCTCAGAACCCTCCAATGCGACCTCTTGATCGTCGGCCCCGTGCTCAGCGTCCACAAAATCGGCTGCACATGCGCAAGTCATTGTTTAGATACGTTGAATTAAAAAACGCACAGGGTCCCTTATGCATTCGTTAAAGATGACTAGAAGGCGAAAGCCATCTTCTTCTTGTCAGTCGATGTACTGATTCTCGCGCGCCCCCCTCCAAAAGCGTTCTGTACCTAACGCGGTTTTGCACGGCCTCCGTGACCGATCACGGAGGCAATGCAAAGCGACCGTGACGTGTGAATACGTCATCATGTGACGTCACGTTATGTGACGTCATAATGACGCTACATATTTTGGCGATCTGTGACGTCATGATGACGTCATATGGTGACACCATCACGTGACGATTATTTTTTGCATCACTCGTGTTGACGCCACCGACGCGGGACGCCGACGGGCAACCTTCCCATTGATGAGGCATGCATTGCTTCATAAGCTACCTAAATTTTGCATTGCCTCCGTGATCGGCCCACCGGCCAACCCCATGTGTTTTCTTGGAGCCTCATTTATTTACGTGGGAAAGATGCCACCCTGTTGGCGTTAGACACGACACTTCTACCAAAATTGCTGGGGTACACGCCAAATAATTACTATCCTGTTTTGCGGCTGCTGGTTGCTGCAATACCTTCTATTTTATTCACCGCTATTTCAAGTTCACGTGGGTCCTAGATCACAGCCGACGTCCGGCAAACGTTACTGTATTTTCTTTCGTTTCCTAGGCGCCGCATGTTACTACATGCTCGGTCTCGTAGATTGGTTCTCCTTCCACCAGCAATCTCGAAGTGGTGAAGCTTTGGTCTATGAATTTGTTGATGACAGAGAGCGGCAAGTTCACTGGAATGCAAACGGAACGATAATTAAGGAGCATTAAAAAAGGCGTCGCATTTGCTCACGTTTTGTGTGAGCACCAAACGTAACGAATGCACTGAATAAAGAAACAGAAGCAGCAGCATTTGCCCGCTGAGAAGACCGATCAATACGCAGTGCGAGACAACTTGACAAATGACATTGAAACGTACCCGAATTTAGACCGAAAAAAAAAACACTGAATCGTCGGGACGGCAGATCACAAAGTTGTCATGTGCACCGAAGCCGCAGTTGTAAGGAAATTGTTTTTGAACTGCTCTGATAGCGTCCGTGAAACAGTAGTTGTTTGTTTACTCACAAATTCTCATATTTTGCGGCCTAAAGTTCACAGCGCGGTGCCAAAACGCGCTCGTAGCAAAAGCGAAACCATCAGTACGAACATACATGCAGACTCTCATACATGCAGAGGCACCGTCAGTCGTCGCGAACCCGTGCGATTGCTGGCTTGAGGCTTCTTTCCCTTATGCTCCGTTTGGTTATACAGGCAGTCTACTCTAACGAGATATTTCACATAGTTTGCACTCAGCGAGTGACTACCTTTCACGCAAGAAGCCGGTTCAGGGGTCTCCAACGCGGTGACAGCGTGAAGCGGGTGCTCGGTTTTCTGCAAAGAGACAGTGACTGTAGATTATCTTGTGCTTTCAGTTCGTCGAAAATGATTATTTTGACAGTAAAGAACACAGTTCATTTTGAAAAGTACTTACAGAAATGCCCTGGAGGGCTTCCGCGAGGTGTTTTTTTAGAGCGCCGACAGCAAAACCTATGGGGAGCGCGCCGGCGGTATCCTGCCTAGCACGCAATCGAGGCGCGTCCGATAGAGGGCGACTCCGTAACTCCTCGAGGCCAATAGAATTTCAGCAATCGCAGTTTCGTGTCTGCTCATGCCGTATTTATATTTCTTGCCGTCAAAAGGCTGTTACTTCAGGTCCTTCTGAAAAGTCACGCAAGTCGCCTTAAGAGCGCCTTTCTTGAAGTAATGGAAGATATATTTCGCATTTCGCACAAATTATTGCTTTTCGGGGGATGCTAGACGGTAGAAACCCGTCTACTTAGATTTAGGTGTTTGTCAAAGAACACCTGATGTTCAATATGGGCGAACGCGTTTCGATGAATGCGAGATGCTAGAATGCGAGGTGCGAGATGCTAGACGCACAAATCTACAGCACAAAAATGCCAAAACAATATTAGCCTTGCAGAGATAATTATCGTTCATATATGCCCGAACAAAAGCACGCCGTCCTGGTGCACAATATAGCGGCACCCGATTTTCTGGAACCATACCTTCCTTCAGCAGATATTGTCACCCCGAGGAACCAATAATAAAACGAAAAAAGTACTTTTCTTTTTTCCTACCTCCGCGCGGTGAGCCCATCATACAAGCACGTCGCGCTCCATACATTAAATAAAAACAGAAAAATCTTGCGTGCGCTCAAGCATCAGGTACTTAGAGGCCTTTCTAACAACTCGCGACCGAGGCTCGTGAAGTCTGCTGGCGGAAATGCTTGCTAAAATGGTCCAACTGCACGCTTGAAAGCAGGCATCCTTACCTCCCGCGGGCGCAGCGCTGCCCCCGCCGGACCATTTGGGCGTGGCGCGAAGGCGAAAAGGTCACGAGTCGCGAACCGGCCTATCGCAGGGCGCGGCGGCTGGATCAAAACCTTTCGCTACTTTTGAAAGATAGAGGGGCTTTAAGCTATCATAAGGCCCCTTAAACCTAGCAACGTTCATGTTGCGGCTCAAGAGCATCGGGTCATACGCCATGCAAAGGCGACGCCACTGTTATGCTCAGTGCAAATGAATGCATATGTGCACGTTTTACGTTAGAAAAGATTATAATAAAAAGTGTGCCGTATTTCTGTGCTAATACAGTCAATTAATAGCGTACACTAGTAAACGTTCACGTGATAGGTACATGTGCACTTTCACTTTTTGCCGCCTGTGGTGAGTGAAGAAATAATCATAAATCAGCGTTTAATGAGAAAAAAAGGGTTCGTTTTAGTCAATACAATAGACAATGCTTCTATTAGAGGGCGTATCGCAATTCGTGTTCTGAGCGGTTGTCCGTCCCTTTAAGTACAAATAACGCAGCAATCGTCTCAGCAAAACAGATCTTGTATACAAAATAAATGTACACTGGTGTTAGTTAGTGATCGGAGTGATCCGCTTGATCTATGCTATTTCTAGCAGAGCTCATGCTGTCCCCAAGTATGTCTATTTCGGTGTCCAATACATGTTACTCTTGTTGTGATATAGTGTATTTATTATTGCAATTGATACCTGTAAATATGTCATTATTAGCAATTATGTACTTAGTAACCCCCCACCCACCTCCGTAATGTCTTAATGCCGCTATGGGTATTGTGAAAAATAAATATGTAAGCTGCAAGATTCAATGCACTGCAACTTAATTTATAACGTTATGCTGCACATAAATGTCCTTGCACCTAAATGTCCTTGCGGACCTGTACTGACACTTCTCCCGGTTAAGTCGAAAGGTCATGTTATGCAACCTCTGCCGTATTTCGTCGAAGTTTTGGATATGTTGTTTTCTGTTTCCTCAATTATTAGAATATTGTCGAGGTAAACGACACAGGCGTGGTCTATCAGTGCGCCCAACACAGTGTTCATGGCACACTGAACGTATTTGGGCCTGTTCGCAGAACCAATGGCATCCGGTTAAATTCTCAGAAACCAGGTGGTGTCCGCAAGGCCCTCTTAAACTTGTCTTCTTCAGCCACGTTTATCTGCCAATACCCTGCTCTCAAATCTAGTGGGTAAAAGAACCTGGTATTTCGTACAGCGACAATAGCATCGTCAATGTGGCTGCTGTACGTTTTTCATTAGTTGTGCGCATATATATGACTACTTTCAACAAGAGATTGAGTTCAAGTGAATCTTCTATGGGCATGGTCATTGCTCGATTAGGTCTTGGAACCAAAGAGTCACTATTGCACCATCAGCATAATTTCGAATACTTCCTCTGTACAGTGTTGAACAAAGAATGAAAACAAAATGCACTTTTCACACCAACCGCAGTTGCCACTGCGCAATATAGGCAAGCAGAATATGGCTCGGCAAAATAAGTCAAAAGAATTGTTTCTGGGGTGCGTCGTCCGGCAGTGGGTCTTTTTATGTATTATATGCATATGCGAAACTTGGTCTACATTACAGTTTTTTATAGAGGAATAAAAAAGTAAACCATGTTTCTATAAATGCAGTAAGAATACTGGTACCATATGCTATAAGAATGCGAGGAAATTAAGTGCTTCATATTTCGCGGATGTTTTCGCCACTGAGAAGTGTGATCATGACTGCATACACAGGTATATTTTGGGCGCATGGCGACGTAAAACCTCCAATAGGAGTTTGCAACCGAGAATTCTCAAACGGCCCCTACTTTGCGAACAATGTTCTTAGTCGCTTTAACGCTCCCCGTATGATTCCAACGAAGCAAGCTTCAATTGTTCAGTGCTCTGACACAAGCTTTCTATTGTGTTGAATACCAACAGATATTTCATTTTTTATATTAATGATGACAAAGCTATACATTGTTACCGAACTCTTGAAAAATATTTGATTTCGATTAGAATTCGATTCACCTTCACAATCTGGCATTGGCGCACCTTTATTGTTGAAGTTTTGAAATACTTCTTTTGACCTTTACTGTTCTCCACTGAAGTCATGCGACTAACCATTGAATCATTGCTGAACTGAAATTTTCTCGCGCATAGTGACAGTAGCATGACGCGACAAATGCGTATTTCACAACTTTCGTCAAAAGGAAATAGTAAACCGTGTAAATCTGAAGCACAGCCTTTTGCATTCATGTACACCAATTCATTTGCTTTACATGATTTGCTTATGAGCTACGTTGACACACACTATACGCCAATAATGTCTTTCTTAGGCACACACTATACTTCATTATTGAGAACTAACAATAATAATGCCAGGAAAAGCATAAGGGATGAAATTTGCAGTAATTATGATTAAACGTGAAGAAAGCGACGCGGACTAAGAGATAACGTACCGCCGGCAGAGATTTAACCTGCAACCTTCGAATAACCTGTCTAATGCTATACCAATTGAGCTACGGCAGCGGTCAACCTCCTGTCCACCTTATTGGGTATATCTGTGAATTTTACCCTGGAAGTGATTGTCGGCGCCACTCACAGACCTGGTTGACAGGTTTGGCTACTTTACGGCAATTCGGCTACTTTTTAGGCAGGTGGCGGTATAAGACAAGTCTTGGATACTTGAGTACTTTTTTGGTTGTGCTTAGTTCCCTCAGCTTTTGTCAAATTATATGTACCCGCCGACGTCGCAGCTGCCGGCCTTTGAGTGCGGAGCCAAAACATGGCGGTAATGGTGTGTTTGAACCTCGCAAAATTATATTTCACTCCTGTTTGACACGAAAACTCATTTGGCATCCTGGCTGGGGCTTGAGTAAAACTTTTGCCAATGGCCTCAGTTTGCAAGACAACCTTTGCGGAATGTTATTTTCAACTGTAATTGGTTCCTACGCACACTGAAGGAGGAAAAACTAGGAGAGCGTCACGTGACAGTTTTTAACCCTGGTCATAAATATTAAGGGAGAAATAGGCTCTGGTCACGTGACAGGCAAGCGCTAGTTTATTGGTTAGCTCTCTTACATGGCGTCTGCTTCGGGCGTGGTAGGGGCCTAATTCTACCCAAGAGGCACCGCGCACTGGCTGGGAAGGGTGGCGTCAAAGGAGTTTGGATTGCCGATGCTCGCGGAATCACGTGACGCTCATGACTACAAGCTCATAATTACAAGCGATACACGCAAACACTGATAGTGGCGAACAGGACGTCGGCCGTCGATAATCTGATCTGCAGTAAGGCCTGTCGGCATTCACAGATGCGGCATCTGGGATTTAACGTCCCAAAACCACTATATGATTATGAGAGACGCCGTAGTGGAGGGCTGTGGAAATTTTGACCACCTGGGGTTCTTTAACGTGCTCCTAAATCTAAGTACGCGGGCCTCAAACATTTTCGCCCCCATAGAAAATGCAGTAGCTGCGGCAGGAATTCGATCCGGCGACCTTCGGGTCAGCAGTCGAGCGTCATAACATCAAAGTAAGCAGTACATTGCTCTAAAAAGAGCAAGACACATTATTTGGTGCTTGAACACTATTTGAGAGTTGGCTGGTGGCAACGGGATGCAGGCGATGTTCTGTTCATGCGGCAGCACACAATATTCGAAGAAATGTGTATTACTCAACGGCCGAGTGATTTAAGCCTATGCACAGCTGTTCTTTCATGGCGAATACAATGCCTAGCTCAAGATAACGTCACTTAAGGGAGGATGTCATGCCGGGTACACTGAGCACATCATTGTGATAAGCACAAACAGTAAAATTCTACATATAGGACGTGTCACGCCTACACATGAATTCTTAAAGCTGTTTTTCATAGGTAATTGCAGCGATAACGCGTAAACACAAAGTATTTATTCAGCTTTGAGTACATAGAATATTCACTCACCGAGGAGAGCACTGGGCCCAGAATAGAAAGCTGGCCCACTTCAATTGTAGATCGAGACTTCGTAGAAGAAGATTTTACAGCTGTTAAACGCCTTCCGCAAACATCAGCTCTTGCCGTCTCGAATACTCAGAAAACGCTTCCTTCGCGAAGGAAAGCAACTGTAAGCTGTATTCCAACGATACAAATTACGCAGTTGCATCACGCAGACGTAGTTTCGTCGTCTCGGCTCAGTGCAAGCTGCGATAAATCGAGCCTTCGAAACGCGTATTTAAAAGACGGCGAGTGATAAACAGGCAAAAAAAGCAAAACACACTTCCATCACGCCGTCAGGTCCGAGACGCAGAAGTGAAACTATGAGTCTTAAGTGCTTTAATTTCTCTGCTTCTAGGAACAGTGATATCAACTGCAACATTGTGCTCTTCACGATTCAGCCATACTTAAAAACCATAAGGGTTAATCAATTGCAATGAACATATATATCTGTGGCTGCGATTGCAAGCCGCATGCTCACCTTTAGTTCTTCAGAACATGGCAGAACCTTGCGGAACTCGGCCAGTCATGAAGTATCCCTGCACCATTGCACGATGTGGTACGAATGGTGCGGGCCGTTAGCCATCACGGCGGCAAGAGCGCACTACACGCAAACACCACAAATACTGCACATGCCGGCCAATGCTCGCTTCATCTAACGGAACATCGCAGAACATTATATTAAGGCCGGCGGCTGGGAGGGCTCTGATACAGTGGCCGAAAGCACGGCTGCTCCCGCGAAAAGAAATGAGGGAGAAGGGGCGTACACCGCACCGTTGCCATTGGCTGCTGCTTTCATTATGACTCGCCATCGACTGTAGCGCCAATTGCGCCTTCAGTTATTGCCCTTCTAAATGGCCGCCGAACTAGACAAAATGGTGGCGCTTACGTCATTACTTTGGACGCCGGAATGCCAGTCTTTCCGACTATTGGTACAGCTTGATGGCGCCGGAGGTGCTCGTGGAAGGTTGAAGCAAACACAACGGCGATGTCCATGTATACAAGAGGCAAGTTTGCCACTTGAAGGCTGCCAGTACAGTACTCGTGACACGTTGAAATGTCGCAGATGCCCAGCATGGACCGAAGGGCATGCCCTTCAATTCGAAGAGGCCGTCTAGTGTAATAAAGGCAGTCATCTCACGGCCTCTCTCGTCGACTTCGATTTACCAGTAGGCGGTGTTGAGGTCCATCGACGAAAAGTACTTCACGCTGTGGAGCCGATCGACGGCGTCGTCTATACGTCGGACAAGATACACATCTTCTTTGCGGTACGGCGACGATAATCGATGCAGAAGCGTAGGGTTCGCTTTTACATGCGAAGTATCTTAACGCGGAGCTCAATCCGGTGGTTGTGGTGTGCGGCGTGACCACCCTTACTGCGCATGCGCATACCCTCTCCACACACCTCCTCTCCGCTTTCCCTCTCCCCTTCGCCTCTCCACTTTCCCTCTCCCCTTCCCCTCACCAATTTCCCTCTCCCATTCCACTCCACATTCCCTCTCCCCTCCCCCTTTCCACTCTTCCTCTGCAACGCGGGCTAGACATGCCGAAATTCTCTCCTGCGCAACGCCGCGATGAGCTCGAGCGCATGCGCGTCCCCTCCCCTTCTCTCTCCTCTCCTACGCTGCCCCCCTCTCGCCCGCCTGTCGACCGCGTTCCCCGCTCGCCCTGTGAGAATTAACGGCCAGGCTAGATGGAAGATACGACGCGCGTTGCGTCCCTCTTCGCGTTCCACGACGCGAGGTCGGTAGCATGCCCAACGAACGCCAACGGAACGCGATCGTGCAAGTGCTCCGGCTTCGCATCGCCTCATGGTCCCCTTTAGCGGGAGATGGTGTAATTTTTTTAGGGGCGAAGCTCCTTAAGGCGGCACCCGTTCGTCCCTCGTCGTGCTCGTAGTAGTGAGTAACAAGTCTTACCCTTTGACCTCCAAGGTGGTGCCGGTGGGAGATTTCTCCTGTGCGTTGTTGAACAATAAAAAATTCGCAGCGTGCGCGTTAACTAAAAGCCGAATTCTTCTGTCTCTGTAGAAGTGTAAGTGTTAGCTAAAAGCCGACTTCTTCTGTCTCTCATTCCCATTAGCAGCCATTGTTCACCTCCAAGGTAGTGCCTGGTGAGATTTCTCCTGTGCGTGATTAAACAATAAAAATTTTGTTCAAAACGCCGTTGATTGATGAAATAAACCAACGAAAGACGCCAGATGTTTTGTAAAAACAAAACGAAAGAACGCCAGATGTTTCTAAAGCAAAACGAAAAAGACGCCAGCTGCTTAACGAAAGACGCAAGGTGTTTTCTAAAGCAATGGTTTTCTAAACAATGAAAATTCACAGCGTACATGTAAAATTAAAGTGAGCTGCAAGTCGTCATAACTCATCGAACCTTTAGTATAAACGCGCCCGATCTCACGTCGGTGATGATGTACTGGGCAGAATTCACGGAAGATTCACGCTTTACCGATGAACCTCCGCAGCTTCGCCCACTCATCATCATTCACTCCGTGGATATGCTGTGATTTTTTCGTCTTGCCTAACACTATGGGGGACGCCCACGGACTCTTGGACGGCTGGATGATGTCGTCGCGTAGCATTTCGTCGTCTTGTTTCTTAATGGCCTCACGTTCTCACGCGGAAACTGTACGGACTCTGATGGAGTGGTCTGGCACTTTCCTCTGCAATGAGGCGATGTTTTGCAACGGGGGTCTGCCGAATTCTTGACGACGACGAAAAGCAGTCCTTGTATTGCAAGAACAGGGTTTTTAGCTATTCTGACTTGCTTTGGAAGGCTGGGATAGACGTCGAAAGCTGGTTGAAGAGCTCGGTTCGTTGGAGTAGGCTCTCAAGAAGCGGTGAGGGCAAAAGCATTGGTGGCTTTCACAATTTCTTCGGTGTAGGCGAGCATCGTGCCTTTGTTCGCGTGCTTGTACTCGTTGCTGAAATTTTTGAGAGTCACTGTTGCTTTCCCTCCCCGCACCTGGACTATTCCTCTTCTAAAATAATCTGGAAGGTTCCCAGACATTAAGGCGCGGCTCTCGCAAGCCAGCGCACCAGTTACATAAAAATAACGAAGGAAGCGCGTGTGCCATTATGATTGGCAATTGTCGTTGGCGTATTGCTAAAGGGTTGAGCAACACTTAACTAAAGCTTCTTGTCCTGGGAGCATATATGTAATGGTAATTACCCTGTTATGAAATATATTGCTGGCACTGCAAAGAGAATTGGCGTTGCCCCAACATCAGGCGTGTATAGAGTTCTTTTTTTCCAGACGCTAGTGTGGCTCGATGGTAGAATACTTGACCGCCACGCACATTGCCTGAGTTTGAGTCGGCTCGAAAGGTGATCTTATTTGCGTCCATGGGGACTTCCTGCTCGCTGAAAACGTCGCTTACGTAAGCAATGAATGTTGTACATCAGATCTTTATCGCTATCGCGTGAAGATTATCAATTCTATTTTCACTATTCCTGGCTTGAGAAAGGCTGTGAATCACCGGTGGTCCATACCCGCTGTCCCCGGGCCGTGGTATGCGGTTATGCGCTGCACGTAACTCAGGGGAAGTCTTTCATACATATCCCTGCCAGAGTCATCCACATACGCCCCTGTTACCGCCCAGTTTTCTTCCTTTTCGACCACCTCACTGGCACCCACCTAGTCGTGGACACCTGACCTGAGCTACTTGTCATTCCTGTCATAGCTGGAGAACGACAATGCGGCAAGTTCTCACGCGCAATTTTATGGACTGAGCAGCACTGTCATCACGTGCCATGGGCTAGGGACAACGGCGCTTGGTATAGGACTCAGGCGCCTGTATAGATGGGTGTTCTTCATTGCCGACGTCAGTTTTGATATTGTCGCGATCAATAGCCGAGAGGACGACAGAGGACAAAGAAGCGAGCAGCACGAGCTGCAGCTGTGGGATCTCTATTGATCGCGACAATATACTGGAATCGGACGTCCACAGATATTTCAACCTGTATGCAAGTGTTCGTGGAAATCACTCTAAGGATGTCGAGAAGTTTTAGCGACGTTTACCCTATGAGAGCGACCGGGCAGAGACACGACACTTCTCCGCTCCGCAGCGCGCGAAGGCGCTGTGGACAGGTTCGTCAACTCACGGACACGGCACATAAAAGGCTCTCAAGGCAGATCGTCAACAACCATTGGCTTATTAACCACTGACGTGGAATGCGGGTCTTAAGGGAATTCCCGCAAGACCGATAGAGTAGCGTGACTGTGGTGTTATCGTTTATCACACAAAGTGGTACACTAAGCGCATGATGAAGTCGTCTGAAAAGGAAGCTTACTCCGTTGCAGGCTTGATAAACTTTCAAACTACCTTCAACGCATTATCCCCCCTTTGGTCGGCAACAGTGGAACGCATCTGCGGGACTCGTACGACTTCATTGAAAAGGTTCGTGACGCAGTTCTGGATGCTTACAAATACTGGTTTCCTTTGATGTAAAATTACTATTCACAAGCCTGCCAGTACACCTCGCCGTCAAGGTCTGCCCAAGTGAGCTTGACTCCGGCTCAACTCTTCCGCAAAGGACACCGATCGACGTTCTAGACCTCAGAAGACTCCTGCAGTTCTGTCTAGGCAATACCTAGTTCACGTTCGAGCCGAACAACTTTAAGAAGGTTCTTGGAACGGCAAGTGGAGAGTCAATCTCCGCTACTGCAACGAACTTGACAATGGAGTCATTTAATCCCGCGCCTTCTCCAGCTTCACTCCACGGTCCACAAATACCCCTCCGTTACGTGGACGACTGCTTCTGGGTGATTAAGAGGACGGCTTTGGGCGCCTTCTTATTACACCTCAACAGCAAGGAACCGTCCATACAATTCCCGGTTGAAAAAGAGACCAACAGCCACTTGCCTTGCTTAGGCGGCCTGGTAAAACGCTATTACCTCACTTGTTGGCCGGGCAGATAACCTAAGTTAACCCCGGACGACCAAGCGGCAGAATTGGTTGCCACACGCCGTGACCTGACGTCTTCAGGCTACCCCAATTCATTTTTACATGCTGTCGAAAATTGCCTAGATCATCGAGCGGCACAACAGCCACAGAGGCAAGATAAGAAAAGGATTCTTGTGCCATACCTCCTCTGCGTAAGCGAAAGCCTGTCCCGTATCATTCGGTCGTACGAATCAGACACCACACATATTCCTAGGCGCAAGCTCAGACAATTATTGGTGACGGTAAATGATTAACTCGCAAAAGAATTTTTGTGATGTCGTCTACAGGACACATTGCGCTGATTGGGGGCACGTGCACATTGGTGAAACTGGCAATTTTTCAAAAAGATTGAAGCATCGCCAAAACCATGTCAACAAACGCATTGTCTGAACACACTGTTCCGACGGGCCATGATGTTAACTGGGATAACGCGAACATAGCTGGTCAAGAAAGAAACACGGCGGCAAGGCTTTACCTGGAATGCCTTCATATTGCAACAACGGCGCACACGCTCAATCGCAACTCAGTCAATCTGCCCTCGATCTACAGCCGTTGCTTACGTCACATCGGGAAGCGTATGCATTCTCTAATGGTAGTTTCATTGTGAACAAGGCCCCCGTAGCGGGACCGAAACATCTTTGTCTTTGTGTTTTTAGCTCTTGGTAGGCACTTGATTTTTGCGCCCAGAACGTTTCCTACCAGACGGGTTTCCATCGAACCCTGGATTTCAAGAGAACTCAGGTGGAGAGGGTCCCGGGGGCATGACACAGCCAGTAAGAAAGGGCACGACACCGTGATGTATGCTTGACTGGAGTGCCGTAGGGTGTTGCCATCTGGCCGCCTGGAGGAAGGAACGCGAAAAGAATCCAAAGAAGCCAAAGCTCGGCGCCATGGCCATGGTCGCCGTGTTGCCTGATAACGGCAGTTTCCTCCGATCGAGGCGTGCGGGGCGGCATAGCGCGGTAGCTGAGGGAAGTGGTGCCAAGGGGCACTCCCGATCCTCAAAACTTTCCGTCTTAAGACCGAAGCCCGAGCCCAGCATTTGAGGCAAGTTGTTCGAGGCAATGTGCCAAGTTTGTTTCAGTTAAGAAAGGGGCTAAGACAATGGGGTGATGTACGAAACGCTGTCATCTTTGTAAAGATTCCACTCGCCCTGTTTCACTGGCTTCGGCATAAAACTTAAGTATGTTTGAAGATTGTCTGAAGCATCTTGTGCTTACACATCAGATGCCTGAGACTGAATGACACCTTATGATTTTTATATTTTAGACTATTTTTATGCACATCATATTTATTGGTGTTATAAAGCCCGTGCGCAGAAAGCATTGCTTCCCCATTCTACCCACATCAAGCTAGTGAAGCGAGGCATAGCACCTGCATTTTGAATGCTTTGGACAGATTTTGCCACCACAGTGTTTCTGCATCATTAAAAGCTCAGTGTCCCGCCTTATGGCTTCAGGTTCTACAGACGCGTTCATCGCGTCTATCGTAGAGTTCATCCCCCGAACTAGTACGGCTGAGCAGAAGAAAAGGCAAGCTCCTGACAACACAAATAAAGAGCGTGAAAAGATAGCCGGGGCTTGTACGGAGCAACGGCTATCTCACAAACTTAAAAGAGATCTGGAAACGTGTCGGCATTCGAGTGCTGTTTTCTGCTCCATTCTAATTAATAAATCTTGCTCAATCGACGAGCCCCCTGAAGAAGCAGTCATCTGCCACATGCAACCTGAATCATAGGACCAGGTATGTGCAATGCTAGCGGGAAGTTCTGCATAAGGTTCCTCTCTCATGTGTATGTTAGGTCGGACAGAGCGGAAGGTGTCTAAATGACCCGCTAAGGAAGCGCGCTAACAACCTTCGAAAGGGAAAAGCTGAGTTTCCTGCCCAGTACCGTACTACGTGCAACTGTATGCCTCTTTTCGAGGACACTGATGCTGTACAAACACAGGGATATTCGTACTCGAATTATCGTCGAGGCTGCGCATATTGGACATGAGCGCGAATCATGCGTGAGCAAGCCTTCTTTGTCACTCTCTGAGAAGTTTTCTAGAAAGCATCGGGGCGCGCACTACCTGACAGTTTTTCCTTTGATTTTCTTTTCTTTTCTTTTGGTTGTTTTCTGTTATTCGACCTAATTTCTGTGCTCAGCTTATTTGCATTGCTCATCTTTTGTCACATGCTTTTTGTCGTCTATACATTTTTTGTTCTGCACATTACACCTACTTACAACTTAGCGCTTGTCTTTCAGTGTCTTTTTGTCCACTCATCACTTCGCTGTGGAGCGATCATCATAACATATCAACTAGCCCAAGCCACCAGCCCTCTAAGTCTTGATAAAGGCCAGGTAAGGGGAACGCTGTCGTACAGAAAGAAGGGGCGATGTTCTTACTCCCATTTATTCGAGTTCATTGTCTGCGACTGTCGCGCAATAGTCCAAATGTCCAGTTTGTGTGCAGTTACAGCTACAGTTCGCCTCTTACTGTCGTGGTAGGGAGCTCAGACCGGCAAGCTGCTCGCGGGATAGAGGCTACTTAGTTTCCTTTCGACAGGTTGTACCGATGGAGTGACTTCTGACCATTCTTCTCAAGGTTCTTCTGTGGTATTGTGACTACCTCCCGCTCTCCCAAGGTGCTTCTACGGGCACCAATTGGTATTTATGATAGATTCTGCCTAATAGCGAACGGGTCAGAACTGGTGAAAAAGTGCCAAGACATGATATTGAATGTAAATGCACTGGTTCGATGAAGGTCAATGAATAGCTAGTCGGCTGCATACAGGTCGAAAGCCATGCGCAGCAAAGATGCCCAAAATGGCTATAAATAACAGAATCATTAAAATGCCAAGGAAGGGGCACAACAAGGATAAAAGATTCGTATAAGCAACAAGTCTTGAATACGCCATAGAAGCTACGCAATAAATATACAAACGTGTACCGGGCTATAATAGTACACCAAAGGTGGTGCTGGTAGAAAGAGTAAATACCTCATATCGGCTCTTGGAAGCAGGAAGCATCAGGTACGTGCCGTACTTGACGCTAAAATCGCAGCGGCAATCGCCTGTGAGAGGTCATGCTTTGAGGCCTTGGTTGATGAACTTGCAAAGCACCAACGCCTTTTAAAAGGGCAGAACAAAATTATGTTTAGAGTGGATGATAGGTTACAAATATTGCTCGGTGGAAGAAGATCTGTTCATGGTATGCTTGATGAAAGCGCTTTTTCTTTTCAGGCACCACCTTCCTACAAACAAAGAACACGTGGTAGACGATGAACGTCTCACCACATTTACTACACGTAGGAGGTTTGTCTCCGTTCAAGAGGTGCGCGTGCATGATTCACCGGTTTTTAAGGGTTGTGGCAAATTTAGTACACGAGGCTTAATGAAATGAAGTGTATTCATTATTTGACCATGATTGGGACATCTGTTGCATCAGCCTGTGTGGTTGTTGGGTTTTGTCGGGAAGGACATTGCCTTCGAGGTCTGTATGAAGAGGCAAGCAGCACAACATGACATGTGGCCGGGATGGACACATGATGCAAACAATGAATAATGTTTCGTCAATTCTTTCAGAGGTGAGATGATGGCTTTAACTGCACTCACAGTCTTCAGATGTACTTGATCCTCCCCATTTTACTTTCTTGGTGTGTTCCACACCAGTCGACAAGACAAACGTTTCTGCTGTGATGATGTTTGTTTATGGATGCATAGCGCCACACTCTGTAAAGGAGGGCCGACGGCTGCATAAAGAACACTGGCGTATGACTTGGAAGCATCAGTAAAAGCTTCAGGAAGGTAGTTGTTTGCCTGTAGTTCAGAAAGTGCATATGAATGTAGCGCTTTTGGAGCATGTTTAAAGGTTTCAATGAAAAATATATCACAGTCTATTTGCTGGGAATGGTATCGCCAGAAGCAGCGCTCGGTGTGTAAAAAGCGAGATATCCGTGTCTTCATTGAGCTTCACAGACTATCGGTTGTAGAAGTGCCTGGCGAGGTTGCTCCTGGCACCTCAGTGTGTCACCAAGCAACATGTGTTCCCCCATCGTAGGCAGCCAGCCTGCGTCCCTTTCGCTTTGCAGGACTACCGCGTTCCCAGTGTCAACTCGTTGGCCTGCCATTCAGCTGTACAGTGAGACTCTCCACCCATACCTCCATCCTGATACCGCTCATTTTAAAGTTCAATTTATTTAATCTAAACTACGTCTATTTGATGGCGTTAGTTTTTCTTTCTGGGCTGTGAAACGTTTGTAGGGTGTTCAATTTTTCGCAGCATATTTTTTTTCATTAAACTTTTGTTGTTTTTTTTGGGAGGGGGAGGGAGGTGGTTTGTAAAAAAACGGCCTTGTCCTTGTTCCTGCTCTCGGAGGCTCCGTCGTAGACAGCGGCCATAAAGCATAACAAAGAACCTCTGTAACGGAGACCTAACGTAGCATAACTGCAGCCAAATCGTTTTATTGGTCTCCTTCTGTTTTCCTTGTTGCAGGGATTTCACGGAAAAAAGTATCAGCTATACACTGTACTGAACTTGAACTTAATTTGCTGTTTAATAGTGAGCTGTTTCTTGCTAGGAAAAAGCTGCCGAGGACAAATACCTTGCTGTCGTGTTTACTGAGAAATAAATTAATGAGAAAACTTCACCGCGGTGGCCAAGCGGTTACGGGGATTGGCTGCTGTCGCGAGACACACGGATTCGATCGCAGCCGTGGTGATCAATTCGATGGAGGCGAAACGCTAAAGCACCCTGTACTGTGAGGTTTCACTGCACGTTCAAAAACCCCAGGTTGTTGAATTCTCCGGAGTCCTCCGCCATGACTAGTCACGTGGATAAAATAACGTATCAACTAGTCACGTGACGTGTTTCCCCGTAATCAACGTAAAACCTAGCCACGCGAATAAAATCATGTAACGCCAGATAACAACTAGCCATGTGGCAAAAATCGCGCAACAAATGGTCACATCACCAAAAATCCCGTAACGCGTAACAACTAGCCACGTGACTAAAATCACGTAACAACTAGTAGCGTGACATGTTCCTACCAAAACCGCGTAAACCTAGTCACGTGATATGTCCCGGCCAAAACCACACAAGAGCGTTGTAAGGTGAACCGACCGAAATGGGAGAAGGATAGCCAAAGCTAGCCATACTTTGTATTTCTAGCGAAAATTCAGCATCTCTAGCAAAAGCTTGTCATTATTAGCAAAACTTAGGTAGGTCGAACACTAGCTCCACTGTTGTTTCCATCCTTGGACCACTACTGCAAGCTGAGCTCTTTTTCGCGCATAATATTGCAAGAAACAGGCTTCTTTGAATGCCGGAGAAAGAAGGCGGACACTGGGTGTGCATACAAGAAAATTTCCGAGCATCTTCACGTCCTGGCTAATTCAAGAAGCGACCTTGCGTGAACAATACAAATAGAAGTAGGCATGTTTAAGTAGGCACGTTTTATTCGCTCATTTACACACAACGCATACTTTCGGCCCTAGCGTAGATAAAGGCGGCGCGAAAGAGGCTCTTCTGTTTATTCTTTACACTCTTTTGCAGAGGTGGCATTACTTGCAGAAAGAGATGAAGTTACTTGTCTCTGGTCTTCTCACATTTGGGGCATGTGCATTTTTCAACACCTGTAAGTGCTGCACGCTCTGCTTTATTTGACTAGTACACCATATGTTTTTACATTATTAACGCGATAGCGTTAAAGAGCTCGTATCGCAGACATTCCGCCGTCGGCGTCGGTGTCGGCGTCGGCGCCGTTGGTTGTGAGCGAAAAATCACCATCTTGTCCGTGATCAAAAATCGAAAAAGCTGCAAATAAAATCAATAATAAAAATGTTCGGTACGAGTGAGATTCGAACCCAGGGCGTCTGCGTGGCAAGCAGGTGTTCTACCATACAGCCACGCCTCTGCTTGCAGCTGCACTGAAAGTAACTTCCATGCTTCCCAAAAATACGCGTCCTGTATACAGGTGTCACAGTACGAGATGTAATATCGCAGCAATATTGAGCGTACAAGCGTAAATTGCCATCGCACGTCACACCATGCCAATATCGTAACGACTTGGTGGTTTAAAGACAGCCAACCATTACAAAAGGCACACACATTACTGCGCGTATTCCCTTAGGACCACGTAGTGGGTGCATCGCAACTTCGAAAAAGTTTCTCGCGCATAATTGCTCCTTGTTTGAAGCATGCTACCCATTATATAAGGCGCACACCTTAGTGCGGGCATTCTGTTAAACACTCGTAGTGTTTTCGTACGTCTGTACAGCCACTTGGGGCTTTACGACGATTTATTTTATACAAGGAAACATCAAACGTTAACAAGCGCAGCTTAGGCGTTGGAGTCACAAAAATGGCTAACGCTCGAGACCAGAATTACGCTCGTGCCACAGCGCCAGTGCATTCGCGCGCGCACTTCGTTGTCGTTGTCTTCACGTGAGACATGTCATGTTGGAAGTGCGCACTAGGGGCAGGATATCGTTATCGCGTTCAACTCTTAAAGGTGAAGCTTAAACGTCCTCCAATTTTTACAGTTGCCACAGAACTCATGCTTGTTCATACTTGATTTTTTGAGTAATTAAATGAATGTAGGCCATAGTGCGCGGAAGGAGATACTTATATGCATTATTTGAGATATGGTTGCTTCAGTTCGTTAAAACGCGAATGCGTGGGGACAATGCGTGTAGGTGTTCAAATTGACTCAGCAACGCCAGAAGGGGCCGTGCAGTGAGATTTTTTAGCTTCTGGCGCCAACAATGTACCTTAACAGGACCTGAAACAAATTTTTAGTTCTAGTTCTGCAAGCTTCAAACTGCTTATTGCACGTAAGCGATGTTGCCAAGGGCGCGTTTACGGGTGCGGAAAAAAGCGTGCAGTATCTTTATTCTGTAGTAATACCGATCGCTCTCTGGCACGTGGGTGTCCCTTGGCTAGAAATTCCTATGTTGCACATATGCCAGTGGACGTTGGTGAGGCCCGTGCATGTCATAGGGAGGGCAACACAAATGCACAGAAGAATGTGAGCCGAGGCTGTACCGATGACGGCTTCGGTCTAAAAACATGATGAACGTCTGTGTGACTATATTAGTTATTCGTCGACGTACTAAAATACTACGAAGGGACACAATACTGGATTTTACCTACGATATTCCATTAGGAAAACTTCAAGGAAGCCACCATATGCTATAATAAATGCGCAGGCAGTTTCCCACTCGAATGTACCGTAAAGCAGAAAATACAACGTCAAAAAGGACACAAAGCTTGATAAGCTCCCATAACACGCCATGCCAAGTAAGTGATTACAAGATTCTTAAGATAGAAGTCCGTTATCAGTGAGTGTAAGAGGCGGAGCGTTTGCACATTTTTTAGCAGATTTTAAAACGTTAAACACCTAACTTATATGCCTATGTACCCGCCTGGCAAACCGTCTGAGTGCATGGATGTCATGAAATTACGGGGCGGCATCACCCCTTTGGCAGTGATCAGCCAAATAGCCAGCAGCAGCGAGAGCGCTTGCAACTGTACAGCGTCATTCAGGAACCGGACCACTGCCAAACACATACAAAGCACTTGCATGAATTCTACTACCAAGACTTCAGTGGCACCGTAAGCTTTCAAAGGGCCACCCTTCGTGCAATTTATGGACTACAGAAGCGCACGAGAAAATGTTCTGATAACTGAACTTTTACTGATAACACCAGCACGGGATATTATCACTGAAGAAAGATTTAAGAGGTGGCGCCAGTCGCTAAATATGTCAAACAGAAAACGGAAAGCACCAACGCATAATCGAGGCTGCGGGAAGCCGGAGCTTCAGGAAGCAACCAAAGTGCCACCATGAAAATTATTTCCGGGTGTACGGCGGCAGCAGCCTATCGTCGGAAGGAACACAAAAACAAGAAGACTACTCGAAGAAACTGGAAATAAAACACCTCCCAACACCACTGATTCTACGCAAACAGCACAATCCGACTTGGACAATAAAAAGCTAAGACGGCCTGCATTAGCATGCCGGCCCCCAAGCACAATGGCTAACAAACATGTGACCCTATCGGTGGTGGAACCCTGCACGCAGAGTATTTGGCATTATGGTAGAGGGTTATCGCCACTGCTATCGACAAGGGAAGAATTGTGAACAGTTCTCGTAACTACTATAATAACGACAGGGATTCGTACTAAACGGTGATACAAATAATGGTGCGAACGACGGAAAAGACTAGGGGCGGTAATAAAAGGTAGTTAAAGAAATTACGAATCATCGAAGCCAACGCTCAAATTCAATAGACATCGAGGTACACTAATGTAGATGGCCGAACCGCAGCCGTTCATGCGATCAGTAATTTCTTGTGTGGGCTATAAACGTCGCACGAGGCTGATACGCAAACCGTTGTGCGTAACAACTGCAACACTACCACTTCACTGGCCATAACTGGTGGACTAAAATATCTATACAGTTATAACTCCATCTAACAGATCCCGATTTTACGAACTTCCCTATCTGAACAAGCACTTTTTATTTCCCGGCAAATTCCGATTGGGTTCCATCCTCCCATCAGCCCGAGTTAACGAACTATTGGGCCACCAAACACCATTTAACGAAGTTTTTCCTGAAATAACTGCGTGAAAAGCGGTCATTTTCTTCTAATTTTCACGGGGAAGGGTTTTTCTTCCAGCGTGTGCTCTAACGCCATCGCGTTAAAACGTCTAGGCGCCGTTGTTTCTGTCCTAGCTTTCACGAGGCTGCACGCCGTGCAGTGAACGGAACAAGGGACTCTGCAGCGGGATGGTGCTTACATACTTTATCATAGGCGTGCGTGGGGGGGGGGGGGGGCAGGAGGGGCGCCCTCCCCCTCTAGTCAACTAAGAGAGGGGGGCGAAACCTGCACCATATATTCACTTAGTAGTGGGGGAAGACACTGCAATGCACCTTCGCCCCCCTGATAGGGAACCCGCGCATGCCTATACTGGATAGTGCCTGTACTGGATAGTGCCAGAGGCGGTGATGGTTGTTTCGGTTATTTCATGGTTTATGCGACCGATACCACTGATCATCGCCTCCAATGCCGAAACGTCAATAAATCGCTTCGTACGCGTGTCTGTTTCCCTGCGTACATTTACCCGGACCCAGAATCATCTTTTCCTCGACATATATATATATATATATATATATATGTATATATATATATATATATATATATATATATATATATATATATATATATATATATATGTATATACATATGTTTACAAGGCGGCGATACTGGGCCCAAGTTCCAAAAGTGATCAGCACAGCACAGCCAAAACAAAGGCACTAGAGCGAGAGCTGCTACTCGCTGGCATATTAAGCGCGTGGCATATATATATATATATATATATCTATATATATATATATATATATATATATATATATATATATATATATATATATATATATATATTGCTAAGAGGTTTATAGGCAGAGAATGCGTGTCAACAGGCAGCGATCAGCAGCGTTCGGCCAGGCGCAGCAACCACGAGCTCACGGCGGTGGCGATGCCGCTGAGGCGCAGAGCAATGCCGCTGAGGCCACTCTTCTTCTCTACAATTACCCTCCGCAGAAAAAGGCGCCATCCTAGCGGCTTAGGGTGCGGACACAACGATTGGGTCGAAGTACGGCTTGATGCGCGAGACGTGGACAAGTTCGCGGCCACGATAGCGCAGATCTGTCGATGGCGTGATGGGCTCCACGAGGTAATTGACGGAGGACGTTTGCTCTACAACGCGGTATGGTCCGAGGTATTTTGCAACGAGTTTTGCTAAGCGGCCGGGTGCGGTAGCGGGTACCCGAAGCCATACCAAAGAGCCAGAGGAAAACGTTGGTGCCGAACGGTCGCCAGGTTGATGGGATTGCTGCTGCCACTGGTCCTCGGTAGAAAAGGAGCGGGCAAGCTGGCGGCATTCTTCAGCATGTCGGGCAGCTTCGGACAGAGGGGTACTTTCGGACTGATCAGGCTTATATGGTAGAATGGTGTCAATCGTATTTGAAGGTTCTCGTCCGTATAGAAGAAAGTACGGAGAAAATCCAGTAGTAGCTTGTACCACAGTATTGTAAGCGTAGGTGACGAAAGGGAGAACTTGGTCCCAATTGGAATGATCAGAGGCCACGTACATTGATAGCATATCGCCAAGAGTACGGTTGAAGCGCTCTGTCATGCCGTTCGTTTGCGGATGGTACGCTGTACTTGTGCGGTGCACGATTCGGCATTCGTCAAGTAGTGCATTCAAAGCGTCGGCAAGGAAGGCACGGCCTCTAGCGCTTAGGAGGTCGCGAGGGGCACCATGGCGCAGAACGAAATGTCGCAACAGAAACGTTGCAACGTCACGGGCTGGGGCAGTGGGCAGTGCGGCTGTCTCGGCGTATCGTGTCAGGTGGTCTATCAGAACAATAATCCAGCGGTTACCTGCTAGAGTTGATGGCAGCGGTCCGTATATGTCAATGCCAACACGGCCAAAAGGTCGACTAGGACAGGGAAGAGGTTGGGACGGATAGACTTGTGTGGCAGGTAACTTTCGTCGTTGGCACTGAGCACACGAGCGAATGAACTTCCGCACGTAGTTATACATGCCGCACCAACAAAATCGCAGTCGAAGCCTAGCGTATGTCTTGAGGAGGCCTGCATGCGCGCACTGTGGGTCCGCGTGGAAAGCATCGCATATAACAGCACGGAGATGGCGGGGTATCACAAGAAGCCACTTGCGACCGTCGGAAAGGTGGTTGCGTCGATAAAGAAGGTCATCCCGGATGCAAAAGTTGGTAGCTTGGCGGCGGAGAGCACAAGATGGTGAGGAGGTGACAGGATCAGAAAGGATGCCGAGGAGGGCACTGATACAGGGATCCTTCCGTTGCTCTACCGTTATGTTGCGTAGGGCGGGTGATGCAAGTGCTGGCTCAAGGGTAGATAGGCAAGCACCGTCATCCAATACCGGTGAGCGAGAAAGGGCGTCAGCGTCCGTGTGCTTGCGACCGGATCTGTAAATAACGCGGATGTCGTACTCCTGAATTTTGAGGGCCCAGCGAGCAAGTCGTCCCGACGGGTCCTTAAGAGTGGATAGCCAACAAAGGCCGTGGTGGTCAGTGACTACGTCAAATGCGTGACCATACAGGTAAAGGCGAAATTTTCGAAGGGCCCAAATAATCGCTAAACACTCTTTCTCGGTAACTGAGTAGTTATAGCCTCGACTTTCGTCAGAGTTCGGCTCGCGTAGGCGACGACATATTCGTGAAACCCTGCTTTTCGTTGCGCGAGCACAGCGCCAAGTCCGACGCCGCTGGCATCAGTGTGAACCTCCGTAGGAGCGGCAGGATCGAAGTGGCGGAGGATGGGCGGCGAAGTTAACACACGGCGTAATTTGGCGAAGGCGTCGTCGCAGGCTGGTGACCAAGCGGAAAGGTCCTTGTCGCCGCTAAGGAGGTCCGTCAGGGGCGCACGTATGGAGGCGAAATTTTGAATGAAGCGTTTGAAGTACGATGACAAGCCGACAAAGCTTCGGATCTCCTTTAGGTTCTTCGGTTTCGGAAAATCGGCGACTGCGCGAAGCTTGGTGGGATCTGGAAGGATGCCGTCCCGTGATACGACGTGTCCAAGAATGGTGAGCTGTCGGGCGCCGAAACGACACTTCTTTAGGTTGAGTTGGAGTCCTGCGTCAGCGAGGCACGTGAGAACGCGCTCGAGACGACTTAAATGGGTGTTGAAATCAGCGGAAAAGACAACTATGTCGTCCAGGTAGCATAGACATGTGTTCCACTTGAGGCCTCGTAAAATAGTGTCCATCATCCTCTCAAAGGTGGCTGGAGCATTACATGGGCCAAAAGGCATGACAGTAAATTCGTATCATCCGTGAGGTGTGACAAATGCTGTTTTCGGTCGATCAGACGCTTCCATGGGAACTTGCCAGTATCCAGAGCGTAAGTCCAGCGAAGAAAAGTATTCCGCTCCCTGCAGACAGTCGACGGCGTCGTCGATTCGCGGTAACGGGTAAACGTCCTTCCGGGTGATCTTCTTTAAACGTCGGTAGTCGACACAGAAGCGAATGGAGCCATCTTTCTCCTTAACAAGAACGACCGGTGATGCCCAAGGACTATTGGAAGGCTGTACTATACCTCGCTGGAGCATGTCAGCAACCTCATCGTCAATAACACGGCGCTCCGACGCCGAGACTCGATAGGGACGTTGCCGTAGAGGCGCATGGCTTCCGGTGTCAATGGTGTGAGAAATTGTCGATGTGCGACCGAGACCAGAAGCATGGCTGTCAAACGAAGCCCGGAACTTCTGCAGTAAGGTGATCATTTGGCTCCGTTCTGAAGAAGACGTTGCGGCATCCATTGAGCGATGGAAAGCGTCAAGGAGTGGCTGATCAACGGCAGGGTCAGAAGTGAGTGCGCTGAGGTCCGTAGAAAGTGAAGTAGGCGGAGCGTGATAAATGTGAACGGCGTTGATCGGTTGTACGCGACCGAGGCATTCACCATGGAATAAAGATAAGGGCCACGCCAGTGTATTGTGAACGAGCGTCTTCGTGACGCCACTGCGGAGAGTAAGGATAGCGACGGGCGGTGGAGAACATTTGCGATGAATGTAGAGGTCAGAGGGCATAAAGACAACATCGCCATCTGAAATAGCGGCGCAGGACACAGGCACAATCATGGAAGAGCACGGAGGAACGGTTGGGCCGTCGGATATGGACAGTTTATAACACGGAGGAGGGGTTTCGACAGCATCAACGTCTGGGAGTGGAGAAAGCTCGAGTTCGGCGCGACAGCAGTCAATGACGGCGTTATCCCTCGCAAGGAAGTCCCAGCCTAATATTACGTCATGGGAACACGAGGGCAGCACAACAAATTCCACGATATGAACAACTCCTTGGATGACGACTCGTGAGCTGCAAGCCGCGAGAGGTGTTATGCTTTGTGCGTTCCCCGTTCGAAGCGACTGGTCGGATAATGGCGTCAGAACTTTTCGGAGTTTGCGGCACAGCTGGGCGGAAATTACGGGTACAGCGGCTCCTGTGTCAACAAGTGCCATGACGACGATACCATCGACCGACACTTCAACGACGTTGGCTGGAGAGGGGCGAGGACTTGTGCATCACGACGTGGACGCAGTTCGTGCCTCGGGAACTGCGGCCATAAGTTTTCCTGCTCGGTGGGTCCGGTACGACGACGCATCGGAGAAAGCGAGCGACGACGTGTAGATGGCGAGCGTCGGGTAGGTGCGAATGAGCGATCAGGGCGAAATGAAGTGGACGGATTGCTGGAAGGCGCCGAGGAAAACGGAGGAGCGAAAGGCGGGACTCGTCGAATGTTCGGAGAGGACGCTGTGCGACGACGGCAATAACGCGCCGCGTGGCCAACACCACCACAAGCAAAACATATGGGACGGTCATCGTAGGTTCGCCATTGGTCGGAATAGACTCCAAGCTGCGGCTGGGGGGTTGGAAAAGGTGTCCGGTGTGGAATCGGCATAGGGGGCGGCGAAACGGTCGGTGGTTGATACATAGGCGGTGGCTGGAGCGTCTGGTGAAGAGGTCGGGCAACGGCCTCTGCCTACGTGAGTGGAGCAGTGACTGGTGGCGGTTCACGGGCTGGAGGAATAGCTTGCGCGACCTCGTCTTGGATGAAGTCGCGGGGCGTAGGTGCCAAACTGCGTGGTTGGTCTGGGACGCAAGACATCAAAGAGAGTTGACGAGCGACCTCGGCGCGTATGAACTCTTGTATCTTCGATAGCAGAGGAGCGTGGTCGTCTCCGATGCCAAGGCTGGCGAGGGAGTCGTGAGGCGCCGAAGGACGTCTGGTGTGAAGACATTGCCGGCGTAACTCGTCGTAACTCTGGCATAATTCTGTGAGTTCGACGACAGAGCGAGGACTCTTCGACGGTAACATTTGGAAAGCGTCGTCCTTAATGCCCATCATAATATGCTTGATCTTTTCCTCTTCGGACATCGACGCGTTCACCCGCTTGCAAAGGTCAAGGATGTCCTCGATATAGCTGGTGAAATTCTCACCAAGCTGTTGGGATCGAGTGCGCAAGCGTTGTTCTGCGCGGAATTTTCGCACCTCGGGCCGACCGAAGACCTGGGTGAAGCTGGTCTTGAAAACCGACCACGTAGGAAGGTCAGCTTCGTGGTTTAGGAACCACAGTTTGGCCACGTCCGACAGATAAAAGGAAACGTAGCTCAACTTGGAGTCGTCGTCCCATTTGTTGTGAACGCCCACTCACTCGTACGTAGAGATCCAATCGTCCACGTCCTCGTCGTCAGTGCCCGAGAAGATGGGGGGATCTCGCAGACGCAAGGAACCGTCGCAGAGCAGGGTGGGCAGTGTCGTTGGAGGAGTTGGATGAGTGGCGCCTGCGTCGTTGGGCATGATGGACGGTAGAGTGCGATTTCGAAGTTCCAGGGCGATCGAAACCGAGCAGCCTCCACCACTTGCTAAGAGGTTTATTGGCAGAGAATGCGTGTCAACAAGCAGCGGTCAGCAGCGTTCGGCCAAGCGCAGCAACCACGAGCTCACGGCGATGGCAATGCCGCTGAGGCCACTCTTCTTCTCTACAATATATATATATATATATATGTATATATATATATATATATATGTATAACCTTGAGTATGAAGATTGATGGGTCCGGTACGATAGTGAGAGAAAAGAAGGACTGACATACGAAATGTAGTTTTACCAACGTCATCCTCTTTTTATAGCATAGTAAGCGCGTGGCAATATATATATATATATATATATATATATATATATATATATATATATATATATATATATATATATATATATATATATATATATATATATATATGTATATATATATATATATATATATATATATATTGTGAGGCACCGCTTTATTCGAGTCTAGCTCGAGCTGTTCTACAATGATGATGATATATACAGATGAGGAAGTTGCACAAACGATGATGATATGACGAGATGACAAAGAAGAGTCACTGATTTGTTACGCTCACACTAATTCCCCCTCGCGCTGGAAGCGGCCGCCTGGCCGCGTGACAGTATTACGTAAGGCGGCGGGTATACGGCTTTAAACGAGAAACATGCACTATTTCTGTCCCCCGGCAACGGTGATCGGAAGGAGTTGTAAGAGGTGAAATACGGTAATTAACTGGGGAGGTTTGCTCAACGACCGTGTAAGGTCCAAGAAAGCGCCTCATGAATTTTTCGGACAAGCCAGGAACGCGCAGCGGAGTCCATAGAAGAACTTCGTCTCCAGGGGAAAAAGTCACAGCACGGTGAGTGGAGTCGTAGCGAGACTTGCGAGCTTCCTGGGAGATGCCGGTGTTGATTCGGGCCAGATGACGGCAGTGTGCGAGGCGAGACAATATATATATATATATATATATATATATATATATATATATATATATATATATATATATATATATATATGTATATATATATATATATATATATTTATTTATTTATATATATATATATATTACCACGCGCTTACTATGCTAGCGAGAAAGAGGCAGACGAAGATGCAGTAGCGCTCGCGCCAGTTTTGGCTGTGCTGTGCCGACCACTTTTGGGAGGTGGGCCCAGTATCGCCGCCTAGTAAACGTCGCCTTTGTCTTGAAGGTGACGTTTCATTGGTGGAGGTGCTGGGTAATCTCACCTATGCAACAAGCCCCTTCCAGTAGCAGGAACGCGAGCCAGAAACCGGAGCTTATTCCAGTACACCGTGCTAGCCGGGTAATTCGGGGAGTGGCTCCGGCGATTGTTATTACACGCCGCAAAAACGGCGCGTTCCGAGTCCCTTCCATGGTGTTGTTTTTGAAGATGTGGAGGATTGGCTGGCTGAGTTCGAGCACGTAGCGAATTTCAACGGGTGGGACGAAGAAACGAAACTCAGGGATGTCTACTTCAGTCTTCTGGATGGTGCTCGTACATGGTTCCAGAACCGCAAGGGCCTCCTAACATCATGGCGCGAGTTCTGTCGCAGGCTCCTCGACACGTACTCCAGCCCTGATTGTCGACAGCGAGCTGAATGGGCCCTCCAAATCCGTATTCAAATGCCTAATGAAATTGTGACTATGTACGTGGAGGATATGGTCCACCTGTTCAACCGATGCCATTCCAAACATGCCGGAAGACAAGAAGCTGCGACACTTGATGCAAGGCGTGAAAGAGCAGCTCTTTGGTGGACTCATTCGTAGTCCGCCTGAGACGGTTCCGGATTTCCTCACTGAAGCAGTCACCTTGGAGAAGGCGCTGCAGCAGCGGAACCAGTATGATCGGCAAGTGAATGCTACCTATGCTGTCGGGCTAGGATCATTCCCGACTGACGTGGAAACGCTTCGGGAGCTTATACGTTCGGTTGTCCGTGAGGAACTTCAACAGCTGCACCAAGCGCAGCAGCGCCTACCACTAACTGCATCTCCAGCATCATACGTGATGAAGTGCAGCATGTGCTCGGCGCACATCGTTGCGATGAACCTGTTCAGAATACTGCACCACTTCACGCGTTCACACCTTGAAGTGAACCTGGACGTGGGAGTTATGCCGATGCTTTGAGACGCACCATCCCATCGTCCGTGACACCACCTCCAGTGAGCGGCTTCCAGCACGCCAGTTATACCAACACATCCCACCTGCAACAGTGCCGATACCTGCAGCAACACCGTATGCGACACTTCAGTCCGTGGAGGCGGTTCCTTATTTTGAGGACACTCGACCCGTCGCGCGTAAATCAGACATTTGGTGCATGCCCGACCAACGAACGCTTTGCTGCCACTGGAGTGAGGCGAGTCCCGTGTAGCGAGAGTGCCAGTACCGCAGACTCTGGCTTCAGGTTTTTCCTGCCAATTAACCCCTTGCCCGGTTCGGACAGCGACCACCCAAAATTCAAGATTTTATCGCTGGGCAGCGCATACCACCCAGGCGTCAGTCGCGTTCACCATCACTATAGTCACCATCCTATTCGGGCAACAGGAGTCGGATGCCGCAAGGACAATCTCCGAGCCATCACCTGGAAAACTGACGTCAGCGGCCTTTCGAGGTAAGGCCGCTGGTTATTGATGTGATGAAGACCTCGACCTCTAATCGACGCGAAGTCGGCCCAACGGAAATTCGACTCGCATGTATACCAGCCTCGCGACTTTTCAACAGACATACTTGTGCTTATCGATGGTTTAAATATAACTGCCCTAGTTATAATCGTGTAGTTATGCTGGCTCTGACTATTCAATTATTAGTGGTAAATTGTCCAGTCTACTGAAGACACTTATCATGCCTTGGACAAGGTCACACGTACGCTCAGCTGGAGGACTTGTTGTCACGCCGCTTCGTGTGTGCACTGCCAAGCTACAAATCCGAGGTTCCACGTTTTTGCTCAGCTCTCTCGTGCTACGCGAATGCTCCCGCGAATTGATTCTCGGTATAGACTTTCTTCAGGAATACCGTGCCATAATTGACCTACGCAGACGCTGCATTTCCTTTTCTACACTCAAGGCTACGTCAAAGGACTACTGCCGCCGTACAGCCGCCCTTTGTGTTTCCGACGACAGTGTGACAATACCACCTTGCGGAAGTATAATCATTCAGGTGACTTCCGAGGGAGCAAGTGACGGTGAAACACTGGCAGAGTGGAACGTCTCCCTGTTGCTGGCACTTGGAATTTCTGTGGGACGAGGCATCGTTGACATTAGGAAAAGTCAAGCCGAGGTCATGATCACGAATTTCACAAATGAGCATCGCCACCTGTTACGTGGCACTGCCGTCGCCTGCGCTGAAGAATTGAAGCACGTCGTTGAGTGTTTTGTGTGTGAAGACAGTAGCCACGATGAAAACGCCGTAACAGATGTTGACATCAACAATGCACTGTCAGAAGAGAACTAGTAGCCCTTGCGAAATCTGTTAAATGAATTAAGGAGGTGCATTGCTCAATCGTCTAAAGTGAGTGAGGCGCCAATCACGCAGCGCAGGATAATCCCTTACGATGACGCAAGGCCTATCCACCAACAGCCATACCGTGTCTCGTAGAAAGAACGCGCAGCAATTAAGTAGCAAGTGAAGGAAATGATCGGCGATGGCGTTATCCTGCCTTCGAACAGTGCGTGGCCACCATTGGTAGTCTTGGTCATGAAAAAGGATGGTACGCTTCGATTCTGTGCCCATTACAGAAAGCTCAAAAACGTCAAAAAAATGCGTTTATCCGCTGCAGCATATTGACGGCTCTCTTGACCGGCTATGGCGAGCGAAGTATTTTTCGTCCCTTGGTTTGAAGAGTGGCTATTGGTAAATTGAGATTGACAAGCGCGACCGTGAAAAAACAGCTTTCTCACGCCGGATGGCCTCTACGAATTTCGATGCTCCCATTTGTTCTCTGCTCTGCGTCAGCACTCTTCCAACGCACGATGCACACAGTGTTAGCCGACTTAAAGTGGCAAAGCTAACTTGTCTACTCAGATGACGTGGTCGTATTTTCAGCCAGTTTCTCGGAACATCTGAAGCGACTACAGCAAGTAATAGAGGCAATCCGGTCGGCTAACCTTACGTTAAGGCCTCAGAAATGCCACTTTGGTTACGAAAAACTGAAGTTCCTTGGACAGGTTGTGAGCGCGGGAGGCTTACATCCTGACCTCGAGAAAATCGCTGCTGTAGCAGCCTTCCCGACTTCTGCCGATAAGAAGTGTTCGGCGGTTCCTTGGACTATGTGCATACTACCAGTGCCTTAAAGGCACTTTTTCAAAAATTCGCAAAGAAATGGCATCCCCGAGCTTCGCCATCGCCTTGCATCACCACCTGTTCTTGGGCACTTCGATGAGGAAGCCGAAATAGAAGTTCATACCAACGCCAGTAATATCGGTCTGGGCGCGGTACTCGTACAAAAGCAGGAGGGAGTTGAAAGGGTTATCGCTTACGAAAGTCGCACCCTATGACGTCCGGAGTCCAGCTACAGTACCACAGAGAAAGAGTGCCTTGCCGTCGTATTGGCACTTGCTAATTTTCCACCTTACCTGTATGACCACTGTTGGGACTCCGGGTCCTGCAGGTCTCATTATTGGTAGCTGGCCCCTGTCGTAGGATGCATCATCAAACAATTCAGAGGGAAGAGGCGGTCGTACGAACGAGAATGACAGAGATTTATTTGCATGGTAAGAAGTTGAGAAGACAAGAAGAAATGATCAAGTGATCAAGAGGCATAATATACAAAATGTCTTTGGCTTTTTATAGCTCCGCGTTGCCAATCCTGGGCGCATTGTCCGCATCTTCAGCAAATACGGTGTCGGGTGGTCTTGGCACTCTGCCCACGCAGGAGGGGAAAGGCACCACACAAAAAACGTGTAGAGGGCGCAATGTAAAACGGTGCCAAAACATGGTCACGAAATCTAAAACGATGCCCGAATATGATCATGAGCTCACAGTAGCAAGATTGTGCACACGGCAGGTCCCAGAACTCTCCCGGCGAGGGGGAAGAGCCTGAAAGGGGAGATGGTGGAGAGGTCATCAACCTTGAAGAGATTTGCTCCCTGGAACACGTGCCAAACTTGCATGTCTCCGTTCGTGCGGTGGCTTTACAGGTTTCCCTTCAACACGGTCACCCGATGCAGCAAATACTACAAAGAGAAAGGTGGGGGGTAGGCTAATCCCTCATCGTTTGTTAGGAACCAGTCCTTAATACCTAGGAAGTTTCCCTCTCCTTGGTTTTCTTCACGGAGAACTGGTGCGCTGACACCTTTGTTCGCGCTTGGCTGCGAGGCCATCTCAAGTGCATGCTCTTTCTTGGGATGTGTCGACGACCTAGTTGTCAGGTTCGCAGCCACCGCAAGAATTCAATTGCTGGTGACGGTCATAACACCGCCCATTCAAGGTAGTGACAGATCATCACTCGCTGTGCTGGCTGGCGCACTTAAGAGAACCTTCCGGAAGACTAGCATGGTTGAGCCTACGTTTGCAGGAGTACGACCTCACTATCATCTATAAGTCAAGTCACTCACACGAAGATGCAGACACGTTTTCACGCGCGCAAGTTGAACCTGCCGCTCAAAACCTCGAATACGACTGCCCTTTCCTTGGAGCCGTAAGCATAACACCGTAAGCTACACGGCAGCGAGCAGATATTGAATTACGGCCTTTAATGGAACATCTAGAGGGCCGCAACGCATCTCCGCCCCTGAATACAGCTCACGAATTGTCATCCTTTTGTTTACGACAGGGCGTGTTGTACAAGAAGAGCGAAACTTATCGAAACCATTAACGAAACTTATCTATGGGTCATCCCAGCAGGGTTTCGTGACGAAATTCTATTTGCCCGCCACGATTCTATTTGCTTTGAAATTCTATTTGCCCGCCCGGATTCCTAGCCAAGAGCATTTGGAATGCGCCATCGTCAATGCCCTTCAGGATTTGTTTGATCCTGTCAGCTTCGGGCATGGTGTCGTTGACACGTCGACAAAGGTCGACGACGTCCTCAATATAGCTTGTGAAGCTTTCTCCAGTCTGCTGTGAGCGGACGCGCAAGCGTTGCTCTGCGCGCTGCTTGCGGACAGCTGGTCGACCGAATACTTCAGAGCAGGACGTCTTGAAGACGGTCCATGTGGGGATGTTCTGTTTGTGGTTGTTGTACCACAATTCGGCGACGCCAGTCAGATAAAATATGACGTAGCCTAGCTTGTCGGGGTCATCCCACTTATTATGCGCGCTCACCAATTCGTAGTGGTCAAGCCAGTCTTCCACGTCGGTCTCATCTGCACCGCTGAAGACCTTTGGGTCCCGGAGCCGAGGAAGCCCGGTGCAGGTGACGGACAGGGACGAAGGCGCCGGTGGGTTTGCGTGGGCAGTCATGATCGGCGGTAGCGTCCGGCTACGCAGCTCCAGGGTGTAGCGACGGGGATGAACAGCACCCTCCACCAAATGTGAAGAGGTTTATTGGTCGTTGAAAGACGTAATGGTCGTCAGCGGCAAGCAAGCGAGAAGAAGCGTCCAGAGGCACAGCGGCGATCCGAAACACGAGCCGAGCGAGCCGAGCGTTGGCGATGCTGCTGGATGGAGGCGCATCTTCTTCTTCACAATAGTTTAATCCTCTGGTCTTTCGTTCTTAATCGGAAGGAGCAATGACAATTGACCGGCATGATGTTCATTGTAGCTGCTTCATCCTTGGATAGCCCAGAATAACGCTGGGGTTTCTTGCTTTTAGACATTCTGCTTAATTTAATTTTTGCGATGGCTCCTTACTTGTGGCGGCGCTTCTTTTTCAGTATAATTTTGGCATTATATTACAACAATGTGCTATACCTCACGCTCTGGGCGCTACACTTGAATACTTGCACATTTGCAAAAGCGCACTAGCGAAGGTGTGGAAACTGAAACTAATTTATATGTATGTGCCTCAAATCTTGTGAAATTTAGCACAGACGTGTATTTTAAAGACGATAGTATTTCTTGGGATATTTAAACGGAGAAATTTTGGTCTGTCTTTCTGTTTGTTGGCACGTCACTCGATTCAGTCACTCGGCCAAAGTTGAACCACTTGCCCAAGGGCCAGCCATCTTGAACGGCTGACTGGGTTCATACTTGTGTACATTGTCGATCAAAAAGCAAACATTACGCATATTTGAGGCGCTACATCACTAGGTAAGTATTGGGTGGTGTGTTCCTTTATAAGAAAATGCATGCATACACAGTTCTAAAGACCCTAGCTTCTTAAGCTGCGCTGAAAATGTGACTGCGCTGAAACTTGCCTTCTCCCATGCCCTCTGCACGAACTCATTGTTGTGTTTCGGTTTCGGTTCTGTATTGCGCTGTGCGAATGCCATGGGGCGCCGCTCTGGCATTCGTGTTTTGCCCAGGCGACGTGTAAATAATAGAGTATGTGGAGAGTGCTCGTTGTGTGCGGACGTTTCTTCTGCTTCAGCGCTTCGCGCCAAACCGCGTGTGCGGGCTGGCTGGCGTCCCTGCCGGTCGCATCGGTCACCGCCGCTCTTCTCCTGCTGCTGCGCCGAGACTACCAGCCCGCAACACAGCACTCATGTTTCCCGACGTATTGCCAGATGGCATCCATATCTCACGCAGAGCCTCTTCTATCGTCTTTAGGCGACATTTGCAGCGAAGCGCGCAGATACGCGGCCAATTTTTTTTTGTACTGGTTTCAATGAAGGTATGTGGTGTTCGAATATATGGAACAGAAAGAGTGCCTTGCGCATCGAAGCGAATGCCTAACTATATGTATGGAATATTCGAAGTGGCGTATATTATAAACGAGTAGTTCGGAATTCGATTCGCAAGGCACTTTTACTATTACTGAATATAAGTTTGTAATATTCACACACGCCTGATTCTGTCATGTCAATATGGTAAATTTGGGGAGGATCCCACACAGCACATGCGCATTCAACTTTAGGCCTAATAGAAGTTCAACATGCTACATGTCTGACAGAAGCGGGAGCAAGTAGGAGGTTATGTCGTAGGTAGCCAAGCGTGCAGTTAGCATCCTTAGCTGTAGTGCTAACCTGTGTGTACAACGAGATATCGGTACAGAGTTATCGGTGCAGAGTTTAAATGTATTTGTGAGACGTTACTGAGGAGAAACGGCACCATTTATTGCGTATTCACGAAAGGGAGAGGATGGCCTGCTGTGAAAAGATGAAAGCGATGACTTGTTACTATACAGACTCATTGCCCGTATTTTTAGGAGAAAAAATCTAAGCCAGTTACACAAGTGAAAGCTATATACGAACTGCGGAGCATTGATTCGCCTGTATTTCCCTTGTGTTTCTATTTTGTTTGCCGGCTCTTTTCTGCTCTTTTGTGTTCTTTTCGTGCAATTATGTGACAATAATATCCATTTCTGTTCTTTTCGTGTGATTATCTGATTTGTTTTGCGATTATCTGTGTTCCGTTCCACGGCCGCCGTTCAACTGTTTTTCTGCCGTTTTCTTTTTCTCTCACGGGGCAGCTAACTCCCGGCGCTGGCGTTTCACCTCCGCTTCTCTTTTCCGTAGATCTGCGTTTACCTTCCGAAGCTGGCGTTTCGCTGTCGCTTCGCTGGCTCGGACAGAAGAATGGCGCTAGCGTTCACGGGCGAGCAAGCACTGTTGTCCCAAACGCGCAGCCTACTCGGCTTATGTGAATCAAACCTGGTACCTGTGTGACCCCAACGCGAGACTCTGTGAAAGCAACGCGATACATAAGACGATGACAGGGCGGTCCATTAAACTCATCCGCAGTTAAAGGCCAACTCCGGCGATTTTTTCACCATGTCAGGGTAATGGTGCTTTTATGTTCCTGAGACACTCTTGTCAGGCGCCCGATAGCAGAAATGCTCAGCAAATTCGAAAATAATTTTTAATAAGCAAAAAGGCGCAATATCGAAACCGAAACCCAACCGAGTGTACTGTCTCCGTGTGACGTAGTAGTTGTTACGAACCGGAAGTCATGCAAGGCATGCCGATCACGCCGGCGCGGACTATGAAAACTCTGACAGCCGGGACGAGCAGGCGCACAGTGGAGAGGTGAGCATGCCGCGCATCAGCTGTAATGTCTGCGACTGACAGTGCCGCGTCTGATACAGAGAGTTAGCGGTGCCCTCGGCTGCGTCACTTTCGTCGCCTTAACAATATTGACGTCACAGACGCAATGTTTCCAATAATTGCGGGAAACCGGGAGGGCGTTTGCAGACATTCTTTAAAATTCATTTGCAAACAATCTGCGCGTGTCTCAAGGAACGTACCCAGCGAACTTCATTGAGATCCATCGACCTCGAAAAATCGCCGGAGTTGGCCTTTAAGAACACGGAGGACGCTGGAGCTTCGTCTTCAAGAGTAGAACGTGATAGCGTAATCGGGCCCCATTTGCCTCGGCTTCTCATTTGCTATCCAGGCATCGCGTCTCGGTGGACACTGCAGCCGTGCCGAAAGGAAAATACCGTCTGTGCGCCTAATATTGGCCGTTTCAAATATATCCTAGAATTTCTACTGCAGCACAGTTGCGAAGTGCCAACTATGCCATTATTCGCGCTTTTGCGAATTAGCGAAGAAAACACGGGCACCTATAGCTGTACATTCTGTTGGTGCTCTTGCTCATGGTGAGAAATAATTTTATTATATATGAGCACCTAATAACTGATGGGTCTTTGAACCACCCCCTCGATGCGCAATTCATATTGTTTGACGCGTGGGGCAATTCTACGCTTCTGTGATGCAAGTTTGCATGCATTAACGGCTTTTCCGTGCGTGGCCGCATGTCGGAAAAAAACAACTGGAGCTCACTCAAGTTCACACAAGAAACCCATGTTGCTCTGCGTGCTCACTAGGACTCAGACTCACCAATATGTTCTTCAAATGGACTCAGTCCGACTCAAACCTTCCAGCTTACTACTCAGCAGGACTCACTCACTCAGACGCAAACTTAACATGAGTCTTAGCGAGCCTAGGTGAGTCGACTCAAAAGTTCATTAACATAAAATTAGCATTTTGATCATGCTGTCGGTGCTATTTAACGTGAGTATCTCACATAATCGGTGCTCTACGATACGCATTTTGATCTTGGACCTTCAATACGTGTTATCAGTGGTTTCAAGCCAGTAAGGACACATTTATGAAGTATGAGACTCACACCACAGATTTTTATCAACTAACTTCCTGTGAAAGAGTTTGCGGGGGGACGTCCTGCCACACCTCCCCTCTAACTCACGTTTCTGATCAGTGAATATCGAGGTGGCGCATAAAGCTTAGGGCGTTGAGATATGTGTGAATAGAAGAGTATAGATATAAGCCGATATAAGACTGATAGTTATGCCGATGATGAGTAGATAAGACCATAGGTGAGCAATAAAAGGAGGAGCTCACTCAATAAATATTTATTTACTTTTTTTTTATTTACAATATACTGCGGTCACGAAGGACCATGCAGGTGGGAAACTATACAGTTGCAGATTTACAAGCCCAAATCGAGCCGTAAGGCACACAAGCTCACAGAAAAGGGAAACAAAGCATACCTATCGGCATATGTAGAAGTATTACACGAAATATATTTTGCGCTTCGGGCTGACTCAGACTGAGGTTCACCAATATTTTTCTTACTCGGACTCACGCTCACTAAACGTTTCCTGCACTGGACTCGCTCGGACTCAAACTCACCAAATTATTACCCACCCGGACTCACACAGACTCAGACTCACGGCCCGATCTGAGTGTGAGTGAGTCGACTCATGAGTAAGTTTGCCGACCTATGTGCATGACACATAAGCTTTTTTTATTTTCGAAAGTATGCCCTTAGGCATAATAATTATTGAATCAGAAATACACATACAAATTTGCTTCGTGTATGAAGTCCAGTAATGAGCGGTGGTGAGGCCCACTAATCCAGCCGTCAAGGTCGGGTGGTCGGCCAGGCCTCTGTTGCACGTAGGTGACTACGACGGCTTATTGTAGAACCGTGCAGGTCCACAATAAGTGTGCGACAGTTACATCACTGATTGGGGCGTCGCAAAATGGTCACGATGTACCATACGAGCCGCGGTACATTTGCGCCCAAAGGGTGGTCACGGATGGGTAAGCGTCATACCAACACGAAGCCTCCGCAACGTAACCTCCTCTCGGCGGGTTAAACCACCAGGGAGGTCTGACCCAAATGGAGGTATAAGAGCTCGTGTGTTACGTCGGAGGCTGTCTTTTTGCCGAAGTATCTGTCCTTGAGCGTCCTCAGGAAAATGCGGTAGTGGGGCCGGTGTAACTTGTGGGTGGGTCGCCAAATCAGCTTTGACAAGGTCCGGCAAAGCGGCCCAAGGCACCCACTACACACATCCGCACAGATGCGGAGGCCGCAAGATGATGAATACTACCCGAGAGTAGCGCAGACCGATACACTCGTCGTATATCGTGGATAGCTCGCGTCGAGTTCGTATGAATGATGAGCTGAGAGCATCTGTCAGGTAGAAGAAAAGGTAGCAGCGGTGCCAATCCATGACGTATGATGGTCAGCTCAGCAAGGTGAGCCGGTGGTGCGGGACCCGCAAAATACGAGCATCCCTGGCCAGCCTCTGGTATTCATGGGCACACAAGAGCGGTGTGAATGGTGGTGCCACTCACACTGGCATCAGTGACGACAGTGGCGGCATCTAGGTTATTGGCACGAAGCAGACGGGAAACTTGGGCGTTCGCCTGGCGTGGAACCGCGCTGTAAAGGCGACCAAGAGGTTTGTTTTCAGTGAGTTGCATTTTGTTCCACGGGGCAAAGTGGTCATCTTTGAAGGTGTATGGTGGACTTCTTGGCACATGTAACGCGCCAATGAAGCAACCGAACAGAACGTTCATGGCTTGAGGTTGCGCACCCAACGACACTAGTGTGCTAACTCGTCAATTGTATTTCGTTGGGACTCCTCTTGCAGTACTGTTAAGGGGGTGATACGTGGCAGTCCAGTTATGGCCCGCATGGCTTCGTGGTTAATCACCTCTGTACCCACTCTGCCAGCATGAGGTGATGAAACTGGGCGCGGTGGACGAGCCTCGGTTGAAATATCGAACGGGCAAAAATGCGAGCCATGTTGAAGTTAGCGACACCAGATTTCTTCCCAATCCGTCGTATGAGATGTATAGTTTCTCTTCCGCAACAGTTTGACGAGCGGCCTTTCTAGAGCCCGTTCTATACTGTTCGTGAAACTAATACCAGAACACATGCAAGGTGTCCACTATGCCATAGACCATAATTTTTGTGAAGTCTGGAAGCACCCACTATGCCATTCTTCGTATTTCTGGGGAAACGCGAGGTACCCGCTACAAATCTGTAAGGCATTATATGCACTTTGTTGATGCTGCACATGGCTGATGACGATGAAGGATTATGCAGGAGCACTTTGTAGTGGGTAGAAAGCTTTAAAACACACACTCGCAGCACAATTACCAATTAGCATTGTGTGACGTGTGGTTATTTTACTCTTTTGCGACACTATATTACATATATTCACGCGATTCCTTGCCCGACATCACTCCTGTATAGGCTTTTTCTGCACAGGTGTTTCAAGCACCAGCGTGCACTGTCAATAAACAAAAGAAAACGCACAGCGTGACTCTGTGGTAAAACATTCTACGGCAACGCAGAGGGCCCGGGTTCAAATTCCACCCGATTCTACATATGGTTTCTCATTGTTTTGTATTTCGCGCGATAGCGGCTGCTGACACCAGCAGCGGCGGCGGGCAACTACGGCACTGTTGTGACCTCATAATAGCTTTCGCTGTAAAATGCAGGCCACGCTGGAGCACTTTGAAGTGTCAAGAAGTGTCAATCGCATGTTGCATGCCAGAGAAGACGATGTATGTCGCGTAGCGGAGAATACGGTCTTGTAGGTGAGTTTGAAGCGCAAACAATCCTAACGTGTACATCGATGGCGATGTCGGCTTCAGTGTCTCGCGTTAGACCCTGAACAGTGGTGTTAACGTTGGTAATCACGTTCACAACCCCGCTGTTGATACCGAACTGGCCTCCGCCGTGCCACCTCTGTGTCGTGTGCTAAACCGCTTCGTTGGTCATCCACCTTCACAGAGTCGAATCGCTCACTCTTTTTCTGCGGCACTGTCCACGGCGTGGCGACCCTGCTGAGGCGATCAGCGGGTTCTTGTCGCATAATTGAAGAGGCAGCGCCACTGACAACAAGTGCTGTCACTTGATGCCCACGCATCAGAACGCTACGATCGGCACCGACAACTTAGTCGCCGTTAGCATTCACGACGGTCGTCATAGTGTTTTTCTTGAGTTATTTTTGGAGGGGGTCTTTCTCGCTTCTTGACCATTCACAACCTTGCCTTCGGACGTCGCATCAGTTAGTTTTCCCGGTGCGAGCTAGGGGAACGAACTTTGGCGACGTCGGAGAAACTGCGACTGTTGGGGGAAGTGGATCACACAGGTGATGGAGACTGTAACGACTTGGTGAAGCTGCTTCGTTGGTAGAGAAAGCAGACACACGGTGGGATAAGAGCGCGTGTATCTGGAGAACATTTTTACGGGCACGGAGTGCATTTAGGGCTGGAGGTGGAACGGCAATAGATGGGAGGTCTGTATTAGGAGGGCAGTGCGCCTGTTGGTTCGCTGCAATATTATGAGGGTTCACAGCATGGCCTTGAATCCAGTGTACCCTGACGCAAGTGGCTGTGTTACGGTTCATCTTATGTATCGCCTCGCAGATTTCCATCGCCTTGTGAACTTTCTTGAGTTCCTGGAGAGCCGCTAAGGCATCATTGAATACGTCGGGTTGTCTAATTGTAGACAGCTTCGAGGTGACATCCCGCACTGCGTCATGATCGGCTTGAAGTTCCATTACAAGAGGACTGGCTTCCGTAGGTAGATGAATGCTGGTAACCAGCGATGAAATTATGTGTGCTACTTAGGAATCATGTCCCCTCGCCGTCTTGTAAGATAACAGCATATGCATGGACTTTGCAGGAATTAGCGCATGGTGCTTCGATGACAGAGCGTTCGTCAATAATGCCTGATGTATCGCTGCGCCGTAACTTGGCTGTCTTTTAGACGTGATGGTGGTGAATTCCTAGGGAGGCATTATATCGGACTTGTTGTCAATGTGAGACCCGCGGTAAAAGTGAGCATGCAACGGAGCAACAACTTGAACAAGTTGCTTTTTTTTAATTCACACGCTTTTTTCCTTTGCGAAATTAGCTCTGCAGTTGTGTTAAGCTGGGCGTGCTCCTGGAAAGTTATCAGAGTGACGCCGGGCTAACGCTGTTATTGTGTATGACATCACGGTTAATAGTCTCCAACTGTGCCAGCTGTGCCAACGTTAAATATTAAAATTGCTCCTGGTATAAATTTCTTGGATGCGGAACTGTGCGTACGAGCCGTCGAACTACATCAGTACGAGTTCCAACTGCTTTTGATGCAGTGCGGCGAATCAGGTGACGCGCTTTTGTGGTACTCTGCCTGACATTGCGGAGCCAGAGTGCACCACTGCCCGACCGGTGGATCTCGATACCCAGTATGCGGACCTCCGAAGCCTCAGGAATGGTCACTCTACCGAGTGTAAATGTAAAGAGGCACTGCGTGATCTTTCTGCGTCCTGCCTTGTTAGGCACCGCAACATAGATTGATTTTTCGGCCGAAATGTCCAACCCTGCGTTCTGAAGTAGTTCTCAGGTACATCAAGGACTTGATGAAGCTGTTCAGCTTGTCTTGATTGGTCTTTATGCACAGACCAGAAAGCCACATCATAAGCATATATTAGAAACTTCACGTCTGGAATCCGGTGTAGTTGCCAAGCTCGAGGTATTAGGGCAACGTTGAACAGAAGAGGAGCCAAAGCATAACCTTGTGGGGTACCTCTGTTGGACGTGAAGCAACCTTCTGGCTTTCCATCTACTCTTTCAGCAAATGTGCGGTTGTGAAGAAAAGAGTAAGAAATCTTATGACCTGCGGCGGAAGTGCCAGCTCGATGAGGTTGGGAACAATGACTTCATAATCTATAATGTCATTAGATTTCGTTATGTCGGCTGCTACAACGATGCGCACTGCGTGCCTGTGTGGGGAAACGTATAAAATGTTATGCGACAAGATAGAAAGTCATTCTTCAGTTCTCAAGTGAGAATCCCTTTCAGCCGGATGGTATTTATTCTGTCGTTTAGGCATCCAGGAATCACGTGTGGCCAGCATCTCTTCAGAGAGCTTGCAGGCGGTCACAGTCTGTGAAAGTGAGCGTAAAGCTTGCAGGTTATTTAGAGAATTTCCTGGTTTTGGAATCGGGACAACAACTGAAAGTTTCCAATCAGATAATACGTCCCTAGTCTCGCACATTTTCTTAATAGAGTGCAGAAGTGCGCCAACAGCTCCACCTTCCATGTTCTTGAAAACTTCGTACGGAATACCTTCGAGACCAGGTGTTATTCCCTTGTGCGAAGTTTCAATCACCGCTATTAGTTCGGCCATGCTGAAAATACTGGAAATATCCGATGTGGCACTATGGTCAGGCTCGTCGATTTCGGGGCAGTTTATAGATGATGCACTGTCATGCTCTTGCAGCCTGTTCTGCAAATTCTTGTGGCGTACTGTCATCGCTAACCTAACGCTTGCTGCAGGGTCAGGTTGCTTGGGACCACGTTCTATCGACTGGAACGTACGCCAAAGTGATCTGTTTTCCATGCCAGATCCAAGTTTCTTACACCACTCATGACACCGTCGCGCTGAAGCTGCTTTTCGTGGCGATGCGCCTTTGCTGCTCTACGTTGAGCACGTGCATGGCTACCTGGTACAACTAGATTCTTCGACGCATACACTTGTGCCTGACGTCGCTTGGCCAAAAGTTGCAAAAGAGTGAGGTCCGGTTGAGGTTGTCCTTCGTCAACGGTGGTCATGATTCTGTTGCTGCGGAGCAGTTCTTGTAAAGCGCGAAGAACTTCCGAGGGCTCTGTGGGTATTTATCAATCGACGATTCGCGAAGTTTTTCGCAATGCATGATTTCTACTCGTCGTCGAATTTCCTTTATTCATCTTCTTTGTAAACCAATTATGATTGGCATAAGATCACTGCCCATGTATCCGGCTCCACCCGCCACTGCGGCGTCCCAGGACCTAACCACCACGTGATATCTCGAGCGTGCGTTCTAGATATTTTACGTACAGAACAGGTAGACACCGCGTAACAAGAGCTCGTTTCGCAGAAATAGCGGTGTCGGTTGCCTTGGTTCTCTCACAAGAACGACACGGTCACCGATTTTTCTGCCAAACGAGCTCTTGGACGCTATCATGTTAATATCGCGTGGCAGAAGCGTAGAACAGCACCAGGCGTCACACCATGCGAACTGCGTAACGAGTGAGTTGTCGGATAATGTGAGTTGTCTGATAATGAATAATCACGGTCAGCCACAGTACGCACAAAGTCTGCAGCTGCGTAGGTGCGCGTTTCGCTTTACGGGCGCGTAAGTGGAAACGTGTGTAATATAAAAAACTGTTAACTGGGAGAAATTGTAGTGGATCCTGCGCAACTGCGCAAAATGGTAAGACATTTCGCTTTCTGTCTTGCTCCTTTTCGTGCTTGTTTCTATCTCTTTCTCTCTCTTTCTTTGTGTATATCTGCCTTTCTACCAATCCTTCTCGCTCTCTCTCTCTCTCTGTTTTTTGTTTCTCTTTATTTCTCTCTTCCTGTCTCTTTCGGTCTTGCTCTCTTGTTTTTCAAAATCTTTTTTGTGTCTGTTTCTTGCTCTTTCTCGCGCTTTCTATGTATTTCTCTGTCTTTCCATTTTTTGATAGCTTTATGTGCTCTATTTCTCTCGATTTTTCTTTTTCTCTCTTTCTTTCGTTTGCTATTTATTCTTTCTTTTTATCTGTTTATTTCGCTCTCTTGCACGTGTTTTCTGTGTTTCAATTCGCTGAGAACAGTTTTTGCTTAAGGCTAGCACTTGCTGTACTCGGAGTGGGGCTTGCCGATACGTGTGGCGCATACCTACCTGTGGTTTTCTGCTGACAGCAATGTTTTACAGCGAAACCTGTTATGAGATCACAGCAAGGGCCGTTTTTGGCGCCGTAGTTGTCCGCCGCTGCCGCCGCCGGTGTCCGTAACCACTATCGCGCGAAATAAAAAAAAAGCTAAGTAAGAAAACATATCCGGGATGGAACAAGGTTCGAACCTGGGCCCTCTGCGTGGGAGCCCAGTATTCTACCTCAGAGCCATGCCGGCGCTTGAGACTGCTTTTCAAAAAGACCCTATACAGGCCTCATTTCGGGAAGGAACCACATTAGCATATCTAATGTAGTGTGGTAGAAGAGTAAAAAAGCAACCAGGCGTCACACAATGCGAATTCTCTAACCAGGCGTCACCCAATGCGAATTGCGCAACGAGTACGTTGTTGAATGCTTCCAACCCGTTACAAAGGCCTCTGCCATAATTCTTCATCGTCATCAGCCACAACATCAACAAAGTGCAAATAATGCCTTACAGGTGTTTAGCGTGTACCACGGTTCTCCGAAGAATGACAAAAAGTTGCATAGTAGCTGCTTCCCTACGTCACAAAAATTATAATGATTTATAGCGTAGTGGGTTCCTCCCAAATATAATTCTATTGGTTGCCAAGAAATGTGATAGGGCTCCCATGATCTATTTCCTCAGGGTCTCAATAAGGTACTTTCCCTCGCTCTCTCTCTCTCTGGATTTCTCACGTTCACTTATGTTAAAGGCGTGGCGCGAGAGTTAAATAACGACCGGGCTTCACACAATGCGAAAACATAATTAGTGGGTCATTTAAAGAATCCAACCCATTTAAAGGGCTCAGCCATAAGTCTTCAACGTCGTGAGCCGTCGCATGAAGAAAGTGCACATAATGTCTTACAGATGGTACCTCGCTTCTCCGCAGAATAACGAATAATGCCGTAGTGGGTGCTTCCCAACTGAACAAAAATTATGATTTGTGGCGTAGTGGTACGTTGCTAGTTTACTTGTATTAGCAGCCACAAGAAAGTTTATAACCGGCTCTAGAAATGCCGCTCTTCAGCTCTCGCTTTGACTGTGCTGCGTTTTCCGCGCAGGCCTGGCGTTTTTTTACGGCCAGCTTATGCAGCTCGGCATTTAAAATTTCGACTACATTTCACTTTTTAGTAGCGTGTCGACTTGTCTGTTTGCGCTTTCAAGTGTATTCCATTATTTCGTGCCTCTTATTTGCTCTTTTAAACTATTTTGCAAACATTTGTCTGCTGAGCGAAATATCCTGGCGCGAAATATTGCAAAATTCTGTCAGGATGCAAGGACGGCAAAATTCCGAATTACACAATTTACTCACTCTCGCTGTCCCCCCTTAAATGTCTCATTAGCGATGTTTCGAATCTGATCAAGATATCTGACGGTCATTTCTCGAATAAGTTCCATAAGACATTCTGTGACCATATTATTTCGCAGTGATCCACTCGACCCTTTCTTCTGTGATGATTTTTTCCTGCTATGAACTTCAATTCTCCAAATCTAAAGATATGAAATTCGTTTGCAGCCTGGAACTGCCAAAGGGACCGCTTACCTTGTGGGATACTCATCTGACCTGAAGGATAAAAACAAAGACTGCGTGAGATCAACTTACGAACGCCAGTATGGTGACTGGGTGGAGAGGCGTGTCAAATTCATGTATGTCGAAGTAAGTAAACCCTACCACTCTAGCAAAGCCATTTCAGTCGCATCCATGTGCCGCGTTTTCATCGGTAGTAATAACAGGGCATTACCACTGGAGAAGTGTGCTCGTTTTTTTATTATTATGTGCCATTGGTTTTCAAACTTGCATCGTAGTGCATGGCAATATTCATTGATAAATAGAAACCACAATCGTTGCAGTCTTTGGAAAGAGAGAGAAATCAGTGTGATAATGAGTAGTTTGACACACGCAAACCACGCTGCATCGTGCCCGGTTGTAGAAAAGCCTCTCGCTTATTACGAGAACGTTTCGATGGAAACAATGCATCTGTCACCTAATAGTCGCAGTAGCCCAGTTTGTCTGAAAACCAAAAGAAACGCACAGTCGGAATTGATGCTGCTCTTTTCTTGCACGCTAACGCTGGAACCGATGCAGAACGAAGCGTCATGCAGTGTCATGTAACACGTGATTTCTTTACGAGCTGGCAGTTCAACAATAATTCCTCGCATACCACCTGAAGGCATCAAGTCTGCCAGACCAAGGCCCTCGCTATGAATAAAGGGAAGAAGGTGGTGTTTCAAGGGCTTGTTTTTCTTTGTTGTGTCTAACAAATATTGTGTCTGACAAAGAAAAACGAGCTTTGTTAGACACAATATTTGTTATACACAACAAAGAAAAACAAGCCCTTGAAACTTCACCTTCTTTCCTTCATTCATAGCGAAGACCTCGTTCTGGCAGACGTGATGCCTTCATGTAGTATGCTTGGGATTATTGGTCAGCTGACAACTCGTAAGAAGATCACGTGTTACGTGACGCCAACAGGCAGAAAAAAAGTTCCAAACTCGCCACCAAGGCTGCAATCGGCGCTGACTAACACTCCTAGGTTTAATGCAGATATATACCGCAAGAAGTGAACGGGAGGATGACCGCCGCCGTAGCTCAGCGGTAGAGCATCGGACGCGTTATTCGAAGGTCGCAGGTTCGGTCCCAGCCGGTGGCAAGTTATTTTTTCGTCCACTTTACTTTCTTCACCTATATATCCTAATTACTAAAAGTAAGATCTCCTATACTTTCCTTGGCGTTATTGTCTGTTAGTTCTTATTAATACTACGAGCAAGTTGTGGTATGTAATGCAAGTTCTTAGTTATAAACGAGTAAATGTGGAAACGTTTCACAGAATATTCGCTGTTTTCGTGTGGGGGTCCACTTGGCAAAGATGCAGTAGAACGAATCTGTTCAGACGAGTTGAAGCAGGGGGACTAAGCTTGTCGCATCGATTTTTCCGACAGCTAGTTAATCGCCTTCTCTTCTTTCGGGACGTTGGAGATCCTTTCTGCGAACAGTGTGCCAGCTAAGCCTTTGTCGCGTGCAACCTTTGTTGTTAGCACTGCAAAGATGCCGGGAGCCACGCAAGGCTTTTAAATGCGAAGCATTGCTTAGCGAACCTTCGACAGCTTGTGTCGTGGGCGCCACCGATAGCAGCGCCCCGAGCGGCAACGAAGTGAAGCGGACGCATTGGCGGGAAGAACCACAGATCGGCGCGGCCATCACTGCCATTAAGGCGATTGCATAGCATGTACTAATAAACAGTTATCTTGTTACCCTGGCTGCCGTTACTACAATCCCGGCCACAGCTACGACATGGTGGCAGCGGTGGGATGACCAACGCAGCGTGACGCCGCCGAGGACAGCGAGCCGAACATAAACGGACGCACACCGATCCGGTGTCATGCGAGACGATCACGACGGAGACGGAGAGCGCGCGAGCGGCACTCCGAGAATGGCGTTCAACCCGCTCGCCGTGGAGCTGCCGACGAAGCTCGATTTCCGCAAGCCCGAGGATTGGACACGATGGCATCGCAGGTGGGAACGCTACCGTCTCATCTCCGGTCTGACGGGCCAGGGCGAGACGACGCAAATCAACACGTTACTCTACGCCATGGGGGAAGAAGCGGAAGACGTGCTCACCGCCTTGAAATTAACAGACGAACATACGTGATCATACGCTGCTGTGGTGAGTGCTTTCGAAAAGCATATCCTGCCCCGAAAGAACATCATCTATGAGAGAGCGCGGTTCAACTCTCGGAAACAAGAGCCGCACGAAAACGTTGACACGTTCGCGACCGAGCTATTCAAGATGGTTGAAAGATGCGATTACGGAACTCTCAAAGACGAATTGATACGGGACAGGCTCGTAGTAGGCCTACGAGATGTGAAACTCAGTGAGAGGCTGCAACTTGACCCCGAACTCACACTCGAGAAGGCGATCACAGCTGCCCGCAATTCAGAGAGCGTGAAGCAGCAACATAAAGAAATACGCTCCATCGGACAGTCCACTCTCGACGTCGGCGAACTACACGGCCAGGCAAACTCAAAAAATCGTCGGACTGAAACGAAGGCGCCCTCCAGGTCACGCCCGCAACGCATGGGCAAGAAGGGAGACGAACGCTGCAAGTGGTGTGGAAATGTGCGCGACCACACGAAGGTACAGTGCCCCGCGGCGAACAAGACCTGCAACCATTGCGGGAAAAAGGGCCACTATGCGTGTGTGTGCCTCTCAAAGCCGAAGGACGATTTCACGAGCTCCCGAGAACGGCCTAAAGGACTAGAAGAGCTATATTTAGGCGAAGTGACTGTGGAAGCAAATACGCCGTGGCGGATTACTGCCACTCTGAACAAGTCGCCTTTCACCTTCAAGGTCGACACCAGCGCGGACGTGACTGCGATCGCACATGACCAGTACGACAGCAACGTCATGGGACCCATCAAGCCAACGCAACAGCTGTTGATAGGCCCAGGTGAGACGACGATAGCCACTGTTGGATACGTCGATGCGACAGTCGCCTGGCGCAACACCGAAATCCAAGAAACAGTCTTCATCATCAAAGGACTCAAAGAAGCGCTGCTTAGTCGACCAGCTATAGAAGCACTCGGGATTCTTCAACGCTCTCTCGAGTTAGCTGAAACTCGCGCACAAGCAACGGATGTTCCGGACTTTTTGGCATCTTACCCTAGGCTAACTTCCGGGCTTGGATTCATGAAGACAGAGTACCGCATCAAAGTCAGAAATGATGCCAAGCCATACGCAGTCACCTACCCGAGGCGCGTGCCACTTCCACTGCTTCCACTCGTGAAGAAAGCTGAAAAGGATAGAGGACATGAGAGAAGTTCAGAAGATTGAGCATGCGACCGAATGGTGTTTCCCAATGGTCGCTGCACGTAAGAAGAACAATGAGCTGCGCATCTGCGTTGACTATGGCCAGCTGAATCAACAAATATTACGTGAACGCGTGCTTATGCCTACAGTGGATGAGTGTCTCGCAAAACTTGCTGGTGCAACCGTTTTCAGTGGCCTAGACGCACGAGCAGGATACTGGTAGGTTCCCCTGGCCAAGGACTCTCGTGAATACAGCACCTTCATCACTCCAGTTGGGAGGTTCCAGTTCCTGAGGCTTCCTTTTGGGATCTCCACGGCACCGGAGTTCTACCAACGGGAGATGCTCCGCATACTCGAAGGACTAGACGGCGTGAGTTGTCTGCAAGACGACATCATAATCTCAGGAAAGACAACTGAGGAACATGACACCAACCTACGGCTGGTGCTCAAGAAGCTGGAAGATGCAGGTGTTACTCTCAATACCGACAAGTGCTCTTTTCGCAAAACGGAAGTAACTTTCTTAGGACACGTCGTATCTGCAACAGGAATCAGCGCCGACCCAGGAAAGGTCAGGGCCATAACCCAGCTCGACCCACCACGTGATGTGTCAGAAGTCAGGTCTTTGCTGGGCTCTGCAAACCATCTGGCGAAATTCCTCCCAGACCTAGCCGACTTTACGAAGCCTCTCAGAGACTTGCTACACCAAGACGCTGAATGGCACTGGGGTCCAGTTCAACAGCAGAGTTTTGACAAACTCAAGCAAGCTTTAAGCAGGACACCGATTCTCACTCACTACGATGCTCAGCAGCCTCATACAGTGTCTGTGGACGCTTCCTCATATGGTCTTGGGGCGGTACTACTACAGCAGTCGCAACAAAGACTCTTACCGGTGGCATATGCATCACGCTCCCTCACAGAGACTGAGCAACGATATGCCCAAATCGCAAAGGAGGCTCTGGCGATTACATGGCCTTGCGAACATTTCCGCAAGTACCTGTTAAGATCAACCTTTCATGTGGAGACAGACCACAAGCCCCTAGTGCCGCTACTGACGACCAAACGTCTCGATGAGCTAAGTCCTCGCCTCCAGCGTTTTAGGACGCGTCTTTTGGAGTACGACTACACCATGTCCCACACTCCTGGCAACAAACTCTACACAGCGGATCTTCTCTCACGGAAACCGTTAAAAGAGCCAGCCAACGAAGATGAGAAAAAGCTCGAGGCTGCGGTGCACGAGTTCGAAGAGTTGATGCTTGAACAGCTCCCTGCTTCAAATCACCTGCTCAACAGAATCAGAACCAGCATCCAGACAGACAAAACACTCTCCAAGATAGCCACTTTTTGCACGACGTCTTGGCCAACAGTGCATGGGCTGTCCCCTGACCTGAAAGCTATGTCGAGGTGGCAAGTGAAATTTCACTCGTTGATGGTCTGCTCTTCAAAGGTGACAGAATAATCATCCCACCAGACATGAGGGTCGAAGTTCTCAAAAAACTCCATGCAGGCCACTTGGGCACAACAAGGTGTCGAGCAAGGGCAAGAGAAAGTGTATGGTGGCCAAGCATAGGGAAGCAAAATCGAAGACTTCGTGGACAGATGTCCAACCTGTCAGGAGCACAGAAAGCCAGGAACCGAGCCCCTGCTTCTAACTCCATTGGCCGCCCACCCTTGGGAAACTGTCGGCATCGATCTCTTCATGCTGGAGGGGAAGGAGTATGTCGTGGTAGTGGATTACTAATCCCGATTTATCGAGCTGGAGCAGCTGAAGAGAACAACTACAAAAGACATCGCCCAAGTCCTGGAACCAATATTTGCACGATTTGGTGTTCCGACGACAATACGCACAGACAATGGCCCGCAGTTCACTTCTGCGGAATTTAAGGAACTGGTGCAGTGCTGGGGAGCCACGCACACGACCTCAAGCCCTTACTATGCGCAGAGCAACGGTATGGCTGAGAGAGCCGTGCAGACAGCAAAGCAGCTTCTGAGGAAGACCTCGAACATAAACGAAGCCCTGCTTGCCTACAGAGCCTCACCTGGCGTGGAAGGGTTTTCACCGGGAGAACTACTAATGGGCCATCGCCTAAACACCACAATACCAACCACTCCGAGAATGCTAGCCCCAAAGTGGGATGACAGCGAGTTCAGAAAAAAGAACGAAGCCTATAGAGTGCAAGTAAAGGCAACATACGACACCCGGCACAAGGCACAGAGCCTAGGACGCTTATCACCGGGCACAGCTGTACGCATCTTCACTGGATCTGCATCACATGGCGTGGTGACACAGTCAGCGCAGCAACCAAGGGCCTACATTGTGCAAACTGACAGAGGGCCTCCAAGACGCACGGCAAGGCACCTGCAACCTCTGCGAGGCGTGAGCTCCACAAGAAGTGGGCGTGTTTGCAAGAAACCAGACCGCCTGGACTTGTAGGACTCAATCCTTTAAGAAAGGGGGGTGTCGTGGGCGCCACCGATAGCAGCGCCCCGAGCGGCAACGAAGTGAAGCGGACGCATTGGCGGGAAGAATCACAGATCGGCGCGGTCATCACTGCCATTAAGGCGATTGCATAGCATGTACTAATAAACAGTTATCTCGTTACCCTGGCTGCCGTTACTCCAATCCCGGCCACAGCTACAACAGTTTGAGCGTTTCTATCTATCTATCTATCTATCTATCTATCTATCTATCTATCTATCTATCTATCTATCTATCTATCTATCTATCTATCTATCTATCTATCTATCTATCTATCCATATAGCCAGCCGCCTACGTCTGGGTGCTCTCGTGATCGCCTCGTTAACTCGGTGGAGACCAAAATTAGCATGAAAACGTAAGAGGATGTGACGAATATGAATATGAATATGGTCAAGGCATGAATAACCTGAAAATCCTGTCGCGTACGCCGTGAAACCCTTTCCTCAAGACACTTGTGGCACGCACCCTTATACCATGGACTACGGTAAGCGGGTATGCGCCACAGGTGATTGACAGTTTGCAAAAAATTAATGATTGCAAATAATGAAAATTAGGATCCCAGCAGGAATCGAACCCAAGCATTCTACTTGGCAGTCAGGCATTCTACCACATGGCCACGCCAGGTCTAGAAACTGCTATAGAAAAGCACCCTATGCAGGCGTAATGTTGGTGCAACGTCAATTGTGGTTGTGGTGCTGGCTATGAAATTTCATAACAAAGCAATAAAGACTACATATGTACTCATATTCGTCAAGACGGGTTAACGTCAATTGTGGTTCCCCTGTGGGCTCCGCTTTTATAGCAGTCTAATAGACGCTAAACTTGTATTGGTATGATACACCAAGCCATGTTCAAGCTTTGCTAGACGGCGGAGGAATACGCTAAGAAAAGTTATGTACCATATTCCTATCATCGCACCTTAACGTGCACTTCGTTTCGATAATACTGACGCCTGTGCTCTAACGTTAGTGCTGATGTTACGTCAGACCGTAGTTTACCCTTTAAACACCAGTGTTTTTGACATTCCTGGTAAGCCCACGATGTACACACAACTACAACACTTACAAAACACGTCGATTCACCTAGTAACGCTTGGTTCAAAGCAAAAGAAAATGCAGCATAGAACTACTCGCCGACTGCTTCGGGTGAGACCGATTCCCACATGGCGTCGGATCTGCCGAATTTTGAGAGGAAGTTGTGGACAGCGTCTATTTTCTGTCAGTGAGGTTCTTAACTGAATATCTCTTTTCAGTCACTCGAAAGAAATTATATAAAGACATGAAGTGCATCTTTATAGGTATATATACAGTGGAGGCGAAGGAAAAGATGTACCCAAATGAGTAAAGAAAATGCAGATTCGTTCAGGGGCGAAAACTTTCTTCTTTAAATTAGATTAGAGTTCTCTATCAGTATGGAACCTCTTGGAAGAACGAGGTGTTTACCTGCCGTAGGGTTCTCATTGTTTTATCTGTAAAAAACCGGAGACTATAAGTACCGTATTTTGCACTGTTGGGAAGAGGTCTACTTCTGGGATGTTGTACAGAGAACGCCGAAGAAAGAGTTTCCTCTGCATCCACTTGGAATCAGGTATTTGCAGATAGAAAATGAAGATGGGAGTCCTTTTGAACTCATTATGCTTCTTGGCCCCCACATTTTATGGCGGGCAAGAATGGCCTGATTTCACTGCGACCCTGACATGCGACCTGCACGTGTGCTTTTTCGCGAGAGCATTGTTCAATACATACCCAGGCAACACGCCGCCATTGGACCGATCTTGGCCCAACGTCGGCAAATGACGGCAGCAATATTGGCCCCACGTCGGCAAATCACGCTCGCGCTTCTTTCACCCGCATCGGCCCGACGTCGGCTAGCCGCCGTTCGGCCGATGCGGGCTTGCCGGCTTCGGGCCGACGTGGGCTAGGCAGCGTCGGTCCGAGACGGACCTGCCGTTATTCAGCCGATGATGGCAAGCCGTCATTGGGCCTATGTATGCTAGCCGATGCTGGCGTGGTGTCGGCCCCGCCGACGTCGGGTAGCCGCCGGCGTGACCGTTTACACCCGTTATTATGTTTTAGCAGTGGTGGCTTACCGTGCGTTAAGTATGGTAGTACTGTACCGTCGTGGTCTGCACGTAGCTAGTTTATATGGGGACACCGGTGGTAGTTGCTCGATGCGTAAAGTCACTTGATCAGGCAGGCTGAACATGTGTTATAAAATAAAATGGCTGCGTGCCGACCACGGCAGTTCGGTATTACTGTGGTTACTTCACTGTAGGTCAGCAGCGCTAAAATAGACTATTCACGGCCCAACGGCATTCATCGACTACCATTGGTGCCATATTCGAAAGATGCTTCCTAATTAGAACGACTGCTCCACTGATGCCTTAGTGTGCGATTAAGACCAACAATTTTGTCGAACCGTGCAAGGCCGAGAACGAAAGTCAATATTGTCTCTAACACAACTAAATTGATGAAAGGCCTGCTGCACCAACTACGCATGCGTCTGAGAAATTAAGGAGCAACACATTTGCAAGGTGATAAACACAAATTTATTCACAGATATGACACACGACAGCAGTTCCGGAATAATTATGCCATAAAGGAATATCTAAACATCTACAGACACCGTAGCCAACATCTAAAACAACACCACAGCCGCCGTATTCCTCAAAAAAAGCAGGACACTCCTAATCGAGAACGGGGTGAAGCGCAAAATCATAGGCGTGAGCAGGGTTCCTCTTCAGGGGGGGGGGCGAATGTTCATCGCGGCGCCCCCCCCTCCCTATTAGGTCAATGTGTTTGGCAGACCTTGCGCCCACCTCTTCTTAGGTGACTACGGGGCCCGCCCGCCCCCCTGCCCCACTGTGCGCACGCCTATGCGAAGAGTTACAATCTCTTCAACGTTATGCGCGGCACATTCACTATAAATATTGAAAGAACTAGAACGGGCAAAAATAGGAATAAGGATTGACGAAGAATATCTTAGCTACTTGCGTTTTGCGGACGATATCGCGCTTTTCAGTAACGACGGTGCGGAATCACGAAAAAAATTCTGGAGATGTAGACGAAGGCAGCATTAAAGTAGGATTAAAGACGGACCCGAAGAAAAGAAAGATAATGTTAGGCGGCTTGCCGAAAAAGCGAGATTAAGAGTGGCACTAGACTAGAAGTTTGTGTATACGCGTGAGCTTATTACGAGCAGAGGAGCACCCCCCCCCCCTGACCACGTTTATTAAATTCACCAAGGAACGGTAGGCATTCGCAACACATGACTGGCAATTAAATTAGCATTATCTTCTAAGCGGAAATTGCAATTTTTTCAGTGATAACTTAAGGGACAAAAAGATGGATAAACTGTTGCACGCGACGCGAAAAACATTGCGAGCGGTACCTACAAGATCCGATGAACTCTACATCTAAACAAGGTAGACACGCACGCATTCCTAATCTAAAGGGAAGATTGTAACAGTAAGGAATCGTGCATAAAAACCACTCACGTGTGCCCGTTGGATCGCTACAAACACGAGCGAATAAAAAATGCAAGCGCACCATATCAGAATACACAAAACACGATGGCCAATAGAAAATGCGCGATAAGAAGAGAACAAAAATCTGATTACACGTAACAGTAGTGAACACGTGGCCTTATATGAGGTGAGCGAGTTCAACATGGAAGCAGGGGGCCACTGGTTTCTCGCTGTGGTGACCTCTGCCGAAAACAATGCCGCAATCCTGCCGCGTATCCGTCTCGTGCACGATTTTGAGTTTCCACCACACATGTCCACACACCGCACTTCTTGAAGAATTCTGCTGGTCGGAGTGAAAAAAACCTGCTCCCGCAGCTACGATTGTCCCTCCGTCGGGACGGCCACCCTAACCTGCCTATTCAAGCGAGTTTCGCGACAATGACGCTGAACGAAGGGAAGCGAGGGAGTGGGGGGTGGTGGTTAGAGGTTGAAGAAGACGAAAAAAAAATCGAATTCTCCCTTCTCGAAAGCACGGCTCAGCCTACCACAATGGTGTGCGATCCCCCCAGCATGTCTCTGGGCATGTCGTTTGAGAAAGGCGTTCGTCGAATTTTCAATCCATCACTTGTAGCCACATGCCGCTACATGAAAACTTTGCGTACACCACGTTGGAGCCGCATTTTTCATCGTATTTCACGTGCCATAATAATAATTTTATGCGACTGTTTCTGAAAGCACGTGCGAAGCAATCGTTGAGCGAGATTTTTACTTGAAAAAGATATACATGTCACAAAATGAACGGCAACGAAGTGGAAATGCGAACTGACAAACACGTGGCAAACACGTGTTTGTCAGTTCGTTAAAGATGGTCAGCGGGCTAGTTGATTTGGAAACATTCAAACGACAAAACGTGTCTTCACTTCGCCCGGTCTTTTTTGCACCATACCTTGCTGAGCACCAACACGCCTTGCTGAGCTTTTTACTATTTTCATAAAGTAAAATTATGTGACATCACTGAAGCAAATGCGCTTGTTACGCTTGACCCAAACACGCGCATGAGTAAATATCTGTAAACACAGAGATCGGAAACTGTCCGTGTAGTATATGAGCGCGCGTGCGACACATTCAGCGGCTGAAAGGATATAGTGCTATAAATATGATGACAGGCTCGATTTATGCACAGAATTAGTATTCACATAAACTTTCTTCCGCTAAAAGCATTCGTGTGGGAATGTTTGGGTGAATTTTGATGCCGGATACATTAGTGAAGTCGGCCGACCAGTGGCAAAAACATTTACAAAACAGAAGTACTTCGAATTTGGCCCATGAAGTTAATGGTATGTGTTATTACGTTTCAACATTTTTGATAGCGTTGAACAACTGGTCAACGAAGTGGCCATCTAATTTGAGTCTGTTATTCTTCTAAACACCACCTTTTATTGGTAGAAAAGTGACTGTGCTAGTGGTAGTTGTTAGTCATTGTCATAGCAGAAACTAATAAAAGAATGCAAGCTATTCAGTCGGCGATACTTCAGAACCCCGAGTCGTACGTGCGGCATTAGCACGATACAATATTTGAACTTTGTTATTTGTGCTAGTACAGCAATCCATGTAGCGGCATTCTACAGCTTAAGCTACAAATATTCAAGCGCCTAATGCTCTATTGCATTACGCTTGTATCCTAGGCGGGCGAGCTGCCGGGCTTCTTCGGCGGGCTGAAGGTAGAGCGCAACGTCGAGGTTATTCTCGTCACTGACGGCCGGCAACACGGCGTCCAGCGTCGTTGAGAGGCTTCCGTGAACTAGTTTGAACGGCGTCATATGTGCGCCGTTTCTTACACTGCCGTGTTAACTTCAGGTTATGTGCGGAAAATATTATGGCGTCCCAGGTCATGTGTTCGACGTACAGTACATTGCCAGCATGTCGGCGAGGGTTTCATTTAGCCGCTCGGTGAGGCCATTCGCCTGCGGGTGATGTCCGTCGGTAACTTGTGTGGCTCTATTTCAAGATGGTTTGCGTTAGCTCTGTCGTAAAAGCCGTACCTCTGTCGGTGACGAGGACTTTTGGAGCGCCGCGACGTAGGAGGACGTTCTCAACAGGGCATGTATAAGTGTCTGAAGGGAGACAAGAAAGTTCCAACATCGTCGATAAGCCATCGGCTCCGCCGATGTCAGCAGAAGCGCGGCAGAATGACGGCATGCTCGGCCCAATGTTGCCGGTGAAAACCATCGGCTCGGCCGATGTCGGCGAAAGGACGGCAAAATGGCGGCTAACTCGGCCCAATGTTGCCGGTGAGAGCTATCGGCTAAGCCGATATCGGCGGAACAACACGAAAACGCCGGCAAACTCGGCCCAATTTTGCCGGTGAAAGAAATCGGCTTGGCCGATATCGGCGGAAAGACGGCAGAACGCCGGAAAGCTCGGCCCAGTCTTGCCGGTGAAAGCCCAACATCGGCTGAAAGGCGGCAACATCGGCCTAATTTTGCCGGCGAACGTCAACGGCACCGCCGATATCGGCGCCAGGCTGGCAATGCTGGCCCGAGGTGCGGCCGCGCACAGCCGCCGCAAAACCAATATCGGCCCGACGTTGTGTGCTGCCTGGGTAGATGTTCTGCAACAACAAGACTTTGTTCCTTGCAGGCTGGCCAGGGTTCAACTTCTGGCATGCAATAAAGGCGTACTCACAACGTTTCTCGAAATCGAGTTTACTCTGTCATACAAATCCTCTGTATGCAGCGACGGCTCTCAGCAAGTGCGAAGCTCAGCAAAACTGATATTTTATTTTCATATTAAAGTCAATTTTTCCATGGCGCACCTACGGACATCGACACTAGCTTGACGTCAGGCTACAGTACTAATTAGGGTGACTTCACGCAGCAGTCTGGCTAGTTGTGATTACGTCAGGTACCAAAACTTCAAAGATGGCCGCTTGTGCACCACCCAAAACATTCAAAATGGCTGCTTCTGCGCCACCAAGTGGCTGCTTGTGCGGCGAGGAGTGGCAGTAGAAAGGCTACTACATCTTAGAAAGTTTTACAGCGAAAGCTGTAATCAGATCTCTACGGCAGTGGGGTAGTTGTCTGCCGCCGCCGCCGGTATCCGTAACCACTATCGCGCGAAATAAAAAAGAACATGAAATGAGAAAAAAAAATTTAGAAACGTCAGCCACTCTTACGGACTAATCGTCAGTCAAGCATTAGTACCTCTAACAGCGGGTAACGTTCTGTGCCCTCTACCTCGCTTTTCAAGATGAAGCGATGGCGTAAACCTGGGTGACAGCTACCACTGGTGGTGGCTGTTATTCTTTGCTTCCACCCACCACCTACTTAGCCATTGGTAAGCAGCCACTTTGTGCTCTCGGCCATGTCTCTGATGACAGTGATGTTGTTTGAGGCCCTTATATATTGCACCGAAAGCTGTTATGAGATCACGACAACAACCGATTTTGGCGCCGTAGTTACACGCCGCCGTTGGTGTCCGAAACCGCTATACCGAGAAATAAGAAAAGATGAAATGAGAAAAAATTCCTAGGAACGCGTGGGATTTTAACCCGGGGCCTCTACGTGGCAGTCCAGTATTCTACCACAGAGCGACGCTGGTGGTTGAAACTCCGCAACAACACCCTATACATTTGTCATGTCGGGCAATGAATAGTGTTAACATATGTAAGATAGCGCCATAGATAGCGCCATAGAACACCCAGGCGTCACTCAATGCGAATTGCATACCGAGTGGGTCGTTTAAACCTTCGGACCCATTAGAAAGGGCTAAGCCATAATTCTTCATCGTCATCAGCCACAGCATCAGCAAAGTGCACATAATGTCTTACAGATGTGCAGCGGGTACCTCGCTTAACCGCAGAATGGCAAATACTGATGTAGTGGGTACTTCCCTGTTTCGCAAAAGCTATGAAGGTTTATGGCGTAGTGGACACCTTGGAACAATACTTGCTGTACTCGCCCCAAGAGAGCTTACAAGAGGCCCTAGAAAGGCTGCGCTTCCAGCTTTCGCTGTTACTGTGCTGCGTGTTCCGCGCATGCCTGTCGTTTTCAGTACTGCGTACGTATCGTACGTGGCGGCGTTGCGTACGTAAGGATGTCACGTGCTGCGTAGTGCGCATGCGCCCACCGCAACGCGTACGTACGTTGCCGCTACGTACGCACGCATGCGATCCGTACGTGCGTACGTCAGAGCTGGTGGCACGCCGCTCTCGTAGATAGCGTTTGTTCGAGACGCAGCGTGGGCGCCTCTATATTACCACCCCCAACTGTGGTACACAAAACAGAATACTTGATTTCGCCATTGTCGAGGATAGGTCGCCGCACTTACCGCACGACAGGTGAGAAAGCGCGGGCGTTTGGCAATCGCACTCGGACGTGCGTTCACCGTCCTTTGCTACAGCTATGGTACGTACTACAGCCTTACTGTGGCGAGAATTGCGGCCATAATCCGGCTAGCACACTTGGATTAGCTCAGATTGGTTGTCAGGGGCACGTGCATCTATTTTGATATACCAGATTACGCAGCGCGCTTCACGTTCGCTACGTACGCGGGTATATAACCGTGTACAGAAAGCCCTACTTTGGCAATCGACGCCACGTAACGCAAGGCATTTGCGTGATACGTATGTAACATCATTCCGCAGTACTAAAACTCTCTAGTGAGCTATAACGTGACGAGAAGCTCATGCCGTGTTGCGACGTCAGGGTACAGTGTGAACCGCAACTAGCTTTTAAAAACATACTGTAATTGCTTTTCCAGGGTGCAATCGCGCCTAGCCCTGCCTTAACTAGGCTCTTGAGGAATAGCCTTTCATTTGACGCAAAAAACAAGTAAAAATTGCGTGTCGGCGCACCTTTAAGGAGTATTAAAAAGAAGGCAGTCCCAGTTTTCATTCTCTTACTTATTTTTGTTTGCTATCTTAAAGGGGCCATCCAACGCTTTTTTAAGCGCCTACATCACTGCCGACCACATCAATGCGTAGTGGCGCTCGCCAGAATTATTGCGGGCAGAATTGACGAAGATCAGCGCTGGCCTATGATTGGATAATTGTAACGTTATAAGTGATAACGGCGTTGCATCACAAAAGGGGTTAATATTGGGTTTAGTTTTTCTTAGCAGGCTTTTTTCCCTGAACTCCAACTAGACGACGATCTTAGACTTTTTCAGCTTTAAAACTGCAGCGCCCGGCAAAGAATGCGCCGAACGCCACGGCGCTGGAGGAAACGCGTTGACGACGCTCCAGGCGCCGTTGTTCGAAGAAACTGAAGGAAAAAAATTGGCCGCGTATCTGCGTGCTTCGCTGCAAATGTCGTATAAAGACGATAGAAGAGGCGCTGCGTGAGATATGGACGCCATCTGGAAATACGTCGGGAAACATCAGTGCTGTGTTGCGGGCTGGTAGTCTCGGCGCAGCAGCAGGCGAAGACCGGCGGTGGCGAACACGACCGGTGGGGACGCCAGCCAGCCCGAACGCGCGGTTTCGCGCGAAGCACTGAAGCATAAGAAACGTCCGCACTCAACGAGTGCTCTCCACACACTCTTTTATATACACGTCGCCTGGGTAAAAGGAATGCCAGAGCGGCGCCCCATGGCATTCGTACAGTGCAATACAGAACCGAAACCGAAACACAACAATGAGCTCGTGCAGAGGGCACGGAGGAAGTCAAGTTTAACGCGCAGTCGCATTTTCAGCGCAGCTTAAGTAACTAAGGTCTCTAGAATTACGTACGTATGCGTTTTCTATTAAAGGAACACACCACCTAATACTTGCCGAGTGATGTTGCGCCTCAGATATGCTTAATGTTTGCTTTTTGATCAACAATGTACACAAGTATGAAGCTAGTCAGCCGTTCAAGATGGCTGGCCCTTGGGCAAGTGGTTCAACTTTGGCCGGGTGGCTGAATCGAGGGACGTGCCGACAAACAGAAAGACAGAAAGACAAACCAAAATTCCTGCGTTTAAGTTCCCCAAGAAAGACTATCGTCTTTAAAAATGTAAGAGCGTTGATATAGACGCCGTCGCGACAAGAAGGATGACTGAAACTACAAAACATGATAGAGGCGTTCGCGATCTGCCTCGTTTCGCACGTGCAGTTCACTCTTAATGCACCACAATGTTGGCTACTATCGCAATGGTGTCATCATTACGATGGAAAGTACGGGCAACATTGTATGCAAGCTTCCGTACGTAGGATCTTTCAGTTCATTTCATTAATGCGCCATCAAACGTCACAGGGCGAGCGAAACGTGGTCAGGTGACCCCGCGAATATCGAGTGGAGGGTAGGCCTCCATTTTATTGTATTTTGATTGTTCTAGGCTGAATAACTTCGGACTGCGTGCCCCTATCGCTGCGGTTCTAGCTGCACTAATCTCTTCAGCCTCCAGTCTATGCAACCCGAAAGTAAAAACAGGTAAAACATAGAGATCTGGAAAAATGTTAGAGTGTCCCTTTAACATTGCTGTAGTATTGCGTATTACTGTAAATGGTGTCTAATATTGGATGTACATGCGCCGTTATAAACCGGTATTAAAGAAAAAAAAATACGCATGGGCGTCATTGTCTGAGGCAGCGCGCTGCAGAGCGAGTGGTCATAGATTCGAATCCCTGGTCGAGTGCTTTGGAATTTTTCTCATCTGAATTATTTTCACTTGTGGCCTTTCTTTATATATACATATATATACATATACGGACATGGCGGTGACGACGATGACAAAAGTCATCCGAGAGTGTCCATATAATTGCTATCGCAATAAAATAGCAAACAACTTCTTCCTTGCATCCTATTGCTGCCTGCAGCAGTCGGCGGAGTGCAAGATCATAGTCGTGCAAGAAGAGAAGTACGTCCATTTCTTCTGTTCTTCGCATTGCTCTGCTTTTGCACTTCACCCACTTCTACACGTAAATATATGTACCTGAAAGTCTTGTAGGTCGTAGATGCATCACGCAGTATATAACCAAGGGTGTTCAGATGTTGACTAATAAAAAAATATGATTGATCCAACGGGGTGTTTGCGCTCGTATGTACCCTCAGTACTTTTGATATGAGTGAAAGAACTCAAGATTTTCTGCAACAGGAGAGTAAGAAAAAAAAATAGTGAGAGCATTCTAAATCTGTGACAAATCCTTTATTTTTGACAGGGTGGAAGCCGCACGGAAATGTACGTATATTACACATTTTTAATATTACCGAATACCGTAGAAGTGAACGTCGTAGTAAATATGAACTCGTAACATTCGCATATTTAAGTGTTACACATTTGTCAGCGCGACATGCTGCTTGAATTTGGCACTTGGTGAAAGAGATTTAATTAATTAATTTATTTATTTATTTACTTATTTATTTATTCATTTATTTATTTATTATATTTATAGTACCCTCAGGGTATAAATATATTAGAAAGGGGATGGGGTGTGCATAGTTAACAAGAGCATGAACAATAACAGAAAAAAGTTAAACTGGAAGCATTCTACAAAATAATCACAAAAATCTAGAAAGTACAATGCCTTAAAGAAATAAACATGTAGTGCTACATTACGCTGGATAAGACATTTTTAAAAGCAGTTGTCTTAATTATATTAGTTATGAAGGCTGGTAAGTGACTCCAATCACCTGCTGTCTTGGGAACAAATGAATGCGAGCCTGCAGTAGTTGAAAAATAGGGTATGTCAACCTTATGAAGATGATCAAGTCGGTGTGAGCGAAATGGAGCTGGGTGTGTGAACGAGGAACGAAGAGCGGGGTTATGGTAGTATATGTCATGAAAAAGACAAATGCGTTATTGTTTTCTACGTGTTGCTAGGGAAGGTAGATTAAGAGCAGCTTTCATGTTTGTGACACTGGCATTGCGATCGTAGTTAGATGAAATAAAGCGAACAGAGCGACTTTGTACAGCCCCAATGATTTGTGTTAATGAAGAGCTGTGCAGGTCCCAGAGAGATGAGGCGTATTCTAGTTGAGGGCAAATGTAAGTGGTATAAAGCAATAAGTTTTAGCCACGGTGGGGCAAGATAGAACTTTCTTTCCAAATAACCTAAAGTTTGGTTTGCTTTAGTTAATATATAATGGACGTGGTGTTTCCATGACAAGTTATTGATATGTGAACGCAAAGGTAGCGATAAGAAGCTGTGGTTTGCAGGGGTGAATTTTTAAGGGAAAACGACGGAGAGGTGACATTGCGTCTGGCTACGCGCATGCTTTTGCACTTAGCGACGTTCAGTTCCACATGCCACGTTCGGCACCACTGTGATACGGTATCTAAATCATTCTGTACTGATGTCACGTCTGAATCGCTGGCTTTTTTCCGGTAAATGACACAGTCATCTGCAAGCTTGGCATGAAATGATAGTCGGTAGGTCATTAATGTAGATCAGGAATAACAGCCGACCAAGTACTGACCCTTGAGGTACGCCGGAACTGACTGTTGCTAATGGAGAGTCAAAGCCGTTGGCTGTGACGTGCTGTACACGGCAGAAAGGAATTCACCAATACAAGTGAGTACTTGAAGATCAATATTAAAAGCACTTAGTTTATGTAACAGTAAGGAGTGGTTTACTTTGTCGAAAGCTTTCGCGAAGTCTAAAAAAATACAATGTACAATAAAGCCAGAGTCAACATATACATGTAGGTTGTTTGTGAATGTGATTAGCTGAGTCTCACACAGAAAGGTTTCCGGAAATCATGTTATGAGATAGAGAAGAAGCTTTTATCCTCTAGATAGTTGACAAGATGCATGAAGATGATGTGCTCAAAAATTTTACATGGAACTTACGGAAGTGAGATAGGACCAGGGCTGGGCAGAGATACTCAGAAAAGTATTCCCGAATACAGATATCGAAATACATGAACTGGAAGCCTAAAATACAGATACTGAGAAACATTTGCCATGAACGTAACGGGATATTTCGGAGATACTTTTGCAATAAGACGAAAAAAGTATTCCGGAATACAGTTACAGCGATACAGATACTGGAATACTTTTTTTATTTCAGAGATGCTCATACTACGCAAAGACACTTATTAGTGCAGCATAATCTTGTAATTAATTAAATTTACAGCGCATCGAAACGTTCAGTTCATTTATTTATTTATTTATTACAGTACCCTCAACGCCATTAAGACATTGCAGGGGAGGGAAGTGGACAAAGTACATAATTAGTAATAATGACATAATTACAAGTATCAATTGCAATAAAAATACACTATTTCACTGCAACAGTAACAAGGATTGGATACCGAAATCGACATACTTGGCGAACAAACTAAGCTGTGCTAGAAATAGCACACTTTAAGCAAATCACTCGAATCACTAATGAACACCAGTGAATTGAGAAACAGCACACATTTATTTTGAAGATCTGCTTTGCTGAGAAGGTTGCTGTGTAGGCTTCTCAAATGGGCTGTCTTCTAACAGCGTCGGTTCAGCCTTAGCACAAGACTCACGAAAGAAAAAAAGTCTGTCTACCGCTGATGGCGAGCACAAATTCGTGTTATAGTGAATAAATATCGCCTTCATAGCCGAATTGCCCTGCAGCGTGGCGATATCTCTTCTCGGGTCATCTAGATACCGAAACACTTCCGCCCTCACTTGGGTTGTTCTGACCGTTGAGAATCCGAAGACTGTCCCCATCTTCGGAATCCTCAGCCGTCTGACCTTGTCGGCTTCAATGAAGCTGTCACCACCACCGACGCTACCAGCACCCATTTCAGAAAGCCGCAACAGGCGAAGTCGGCTCCGGCGGTGGGGGAGCCTGCTACCACAAAAGACCGTTTCACGCATGTAATCAATTAGGAACGCTCCCTGACAATGGAGAGGTGGCTGAAAGCGCGTCAAAGATAGCCATCTTCTAGTCACTTCCGCCGCGACTACGGGAACTGCTTTTGGAAGTGCCGCCGCTTTGATAACTGAACGCACGCGAAGCTTTGCAAAGCCTGTTCCAAGGCGGTATCCGCGCGGGGGGTCGCGAAGTAATGGCTTGCCACCCGAAAAAAATTAGGCGTGCTGCACTGACCTTGAGAGACAGCGACTTTCGTCGGCAGAGGCCGACAAAACTGCCCCCGCGATTCTGCCGTCTGCGGCGTCGCGCGCTTTACCACATGGACCATTCTGTGCTTGAGGGGAAACCATCGCCGCCCTATCTGTCGGCGACCGGCGGCGCGCCTTTGCTTGTCTTGGCACGAAAAAGAAAAAAAACGCCATTCCCTCATTGGAAAGACGCCTCAACTCATTTCCGACACAAAAAGCAACGTAACGAAATACCCGTGTCCTGCATAGTATCGCGATACAGGCGATACATCGTAAATGTATTTCACTACTGAGATACAAATACATTTTTCAAATGTATCTCGATGCAGAAATACAGATACTCAAAAGTATCTCTGAAATACTATCGCGATACTCTTGTATTGCGATACTGCCCAGCCCTGGATAGGACGAAAGTTTGAGGGATCACTCTTTTTTCCGGACTTGAAAATCGGGACAATTTTACCTGTTTTCCAATCTTCAGGTAAAAAAGAGAGAGTCATAGGATTGCGAAAAAAGACATTCTAGAATAATTTACGAGCACTCTTTCGTGTTTTTGAGGAATTTCGTGCTGATCTGATCTGTACCACTAGTGGAACTTAGTTTTAGTTTGTCAATTCTCTTTGCAATTCCTACGGAATCAAAAAGATGAACGTACCTTTCCTGCCACATCAGGAGAGAGAGAGCGGACGCGAAAAGTCTGTAGGGTCCAATTATCAACAACAATCATGTGAAAGAAACTACGGGGGTAAATATAGCTTCGTTTTAAATGCGAAGCAATTCTCAGCGAACTTCTGCGACTTTGAGCGTATCTATCTATCTATCTATCTATCTATCTATCTATCTATCTATCTATCTATCTATCTATCTATCTATCTATCTATCTATCTGTCTGTCTGTCTAGCCACCTGCGACATCGTGCTATCCTGGCCGCTTTGGTAATGGAATGTATACCAAAAATTCATGACAGAATATGACTGTATGGCGAACATAAATGAGAGGTCATAACATGAACAGTCCATTCATTATGTATATCGTGTGTTTGACCGCTGTGAAGCCGCCCAGTGTATGAGGTAGCCAGGTTCCCCTCAAGGTGCTCAATGCAGCTTTTTTGCCTGGTCATCCTCGAAACCTTGTTGTGAATAAACACAATTCAATTCAATTCAAAGTCATCTTCACTGAAGAGCGCGAACTGTTCTTCTCGCTTTGTCTCCGTCGTCATTGCGTGCTCTCCAGTAACGATGAATGCATACCAACTCGCCCAGTTTTCTGCTTTATGAAAATCATGGCATTATTAATATCTGCTGTTTTACGTCCCAAAACCACGATATGATTATGAGAGACGCCGTAGTGGAGGGCTCCGGAAATTTCGACCGCCTGGGGTTCTTTAACGTGCACCTAAATCTAAGTACACGGGCCTCAAACATTTTCGCCTCCATCGAAAATGCAGCCGCCGCGGCCGGGATTCGATCCCGCGACCTGCGGGTCAGCAGTCGAGCGCCATAACCACTAGACCACCGTGGCAGGGCAATGTTATTCTGTAGTCGCAGCCAGAAATGTAATACCATGAACTTATATAATAAATGTATACCTATAACTTATCATCGGAAGAGTGAACACAGAGCTCCAAAGCAGGGCAACGTCCCTGAAAGTAGCCGCAATCCACTAAAACGAAACGTCTGCGCGGAGTCTCGTTACATAGAATCGCTATAAAGACCACGTTCATTTTCAGTGGCTACGTCACGGCACCCAGTGGTCATGTGACGCGACATGAACGTGCAGCCTGCTTTGTGCGGCCACATTGTTAACGTCTGAGCTTTCGTCATATTCCGCTATATGGTGCGACAGCAGCGTGATACTGCCGCAACAGCGTTGGAATGCGCAGGAATAGCATAAGTCCAATAAACAAGGTGTGGGGCTACCATATTCATCAGACGATATATCTAGCTTCAAAAAAAGACAGTTACGAATTCCGTGCCGGGTGATGTACCCTTACCCCGAACCATATGCATACCATGAGTAAGCGTTGAGAAGATTATTAGCGCCTTTATTACCAAACTGGGAACAAACCCCGAAAACAGATCGAAATTTCTTCGTCCGATTCCTGCAATTCCAACCAGCCTAGTCCAATCACTACCTTTTACCGGTACATCATTATCAAGGCATACACCATATTATAATGAAAAAATTCGGCAGATCCCACGCGTTGTGGGAATCGGTTTCATGCGAAGCAGCCAGCGAGTACGTCTATGCTGTATTTTATAGCTCTCAGCCAAGCGTTACGAGGTCGATCGATATGCTTTTGTAAGTCTAGTAGCTGTGTGCGCATCGTGGGCTTACCAGGCACGTCGACAACACTGGCGTTTAAAGGGTAACTAATGGCGCGACGTAACGTCAGCCCTGATGTTAAAGTACATACGCCAGTATTATCCAAACTAAGTGCCCTTTACGGTGCAATCATGTGAATATCATACGTAAGGTTCGTTATTGTATTCCTCCGGGGTCGAGCAATGTTTCAATATAGCTTTCTGAATCACAGGAATACAAATGTAATGTTTATTAGACTGCTATAAAAGTGAAGCCAACACTAGAACCACAGGCGTTAACCTGATATGACGCCCGTATTGTAGGAGTGCATATGTAGTGTTTATTGCTTTCTTGCCAAATTAGATAGCTAGCACCGCAACCACAATTGATGTTGCATCAATATTACGCCTGCATATTCTGTTTTTCCAAACCAGTTTATAGACGTGGCGTGGCTCTGTGGTAGAATACTTGTTTGCGACGCACAGTGCCTTCGTTTGATTCCTCCTATGATCCTAATCTTTATTCTTTCAATTCTTGGGTCAACGTTGCCGATGTCAATTTTTCGTAATGCTCTCACATTTAAATTACTAATATTTGTTCTCGCCGTTCGTGGGTAGATATAAACTGTCAATCACCTGTGGCGCATAACCGTACACCGTGGCCCGTGGTCTGGAGGAAAGGGTTTGACGACGCACGTGACAGGATTTTCACTTTATTCATGTCATGACCAGACAATCATATTCGCCAAATCCTTTTACCCTTCCATGCCAATTTTGCTATACATAAAGTTAAGGAGGCGATCATGAGAGCATCCAGACGTAGGCGGCTAAATAGATAGATAGATAGATAGATAGATAGATAGATAGATAGATAGATAGATAGATAGATAGATAGATAGATAGATAGATAGATAGATAGATAGATAGATAGATAGATAGATAGATAGATAGAAACGCTCAAAGTTCCAAAGGTTCGCTAAGAAATGCTTCACATTTAAAAAGAACCCTGCGGCTGCATTTTCGATGGAGGCGGAAATATTTGAGGCCCCTGTAATTAGATCTAGGTGCACGTTTAGGAATCCCAGGTGGTCGAAATTTTCGGAGCCCTGCACTACTGCGTCCCTCATAAGCATATGGTGGTTTTGGGACGTTAAACCCAATTTAGTAATAATAATACTAATATTATTGTTAACTTTATTATTATTATTATTATTATTATTATTATTATTATTATTATTATTATTATTATTATTATTATTATTATTATTATTGTTATTGTTGTTGTTGTTGTTGTTGTTGTTGTTGTTGTTGTTGCTGCTGCTGCTGTTGAAAAAAAGAGCACATACACTGCGTAAACCTGCAAGGATAAGCCCTCGATGAGGAGTTTTATATGTTATATTGAAGAGTGGCACGGCGTTCTGGAACAAGAGAAATGAAGCATCGAGCTGGACAAGTATGTTCATTGAGCAGAAGTCCGCAGAGACCTCCAAAATTTGCTCCAGTGGTAAACGTCTGAGAACTACGACTGCCGACGCATTCACAATTGGCAAGGCAGATTTCGTGCTGCTCTGCGGCTAGCTCAAGCAGTTCAAGAAACAATAGCGCGCAAGGATACCTTCTGCAACAAAGCCTAGCATGCTTACAGCCGGAATCTCTTGATAATTTGACTTTTCGCTCAATAACACTTGAAGAAATGAACTGTAAACTATGGCACAAAAACGTAATATTTTATTTTCATTTATTGATACCGTCACAGTCAAAGGCTTTACAAAGGGGAGTGAGTAAAAAAATAGATGTAAAAGCAAACAATCAATAAAGATAAATTATCAATAAAGCAAATTATCAATAAAGATAAAAGATACTAGCAGTTGTGCGATATATGGAAATAATGCTATAACAAATAGTTCTTTTTGTCCTTTCGGCTGTTTATACGTATTTCGAAAGTACACTTTGCGAACAGAGTTCGTTATGGTTTTACGGAAGAGCTGTCATGCTTGATTGAGGTGTGCCATGTGTCGAAGGAAAATTTCCGTCATCATGAACCGCCATGCGCTCTCTTCTTCCTCTTCGTCATATTCTGCTTCGATTCCAGAACACGTGCGCCGATTTGTCCGGCGTGGGACGCAAAAACTCTGATGGGCGAGAGAACTAGTACAGAGAGAGAGAAAGAAAGGGAGAAAAAAGGAGAGCCAGAATGAGAAAAAGAGATTCTTGCGATAAATTTCTTGGCCAGGCGTGATTCGAACCCGTCGACCCAGGATTCGAAAGGGAGCGTCCTAACCACTCGGCTATCGAGGCAAGCTAGGAGAGCTGAGGACGATGGAAAGAGGAGAGAAGAAAGAGTACAGATAGAGAAAAAGAGAGAGCAAAAGAAAGAAAGAGAAGAAAGAGAAAAAAGATAGAATGCGAGAGAACTTCAGAGAATGATAGATAGAGAGGGAAGTAGACAGAGAGAGAAAGATATAGAAAGAGACAGACTAAAAAACATAGAAAAAAGAGAGAAAGCATAGGCATGCATAGTATGGTATAGCAACGGGTGGTAAAGTCAGAGATGAGAGGTTAAAAGCTTAGCCATGCCAGGACCAGCTAGGTGTCTAGCAGCTCTGCTGTCACCCAGCCTTGCGTGGCCTATTGCAAGCTGCGCTAATGTCTGTCTAGGTTAGCGTATTTACAACAATGTCAATAAATTTGGCTTTCTTCATATTTTTCTCTTGCTGTGGCGAGGTGCTACTATGCGGAAGACATGGACTACGTATCCAAAATGATGCACGATTGGGTTTGATGGTAGAGCATGCTTGCAATTTCAATAGGCAGCGCAAAAAGAAACAAAGGGAAGAGAGCGTTCTATTCTCGGTCTCTTCTGTTCTTACTGCTCTCCGTGTTGAATTGAACTTAAAGCTACAAAGCACTTTGCTTGCTACAATATCTGCTACAAAATGCTCTTGATGATTCCGATTGTATTTACAGAATAAATATGCATGTTATACCAATACCGAGTAACAGTTCATCGTACCAAGTATGTCCGGTCAACTGTTACCACAGTGAGTCCCTTTTGTACAAGGAATTACCGTAAAGTAAAGCATAATTGTTAGAACAGCCTGCGGCAACAAAACGCAGATATTTGCTACTTAAAAGGCCTTGTCAATTCCATGTTCGGGCAACTCCATCTAGATTATTGGCTCAGGCCCCTCTGGGGCCCGATCTGCGCTCGGAGCGCGCCGGGCCGGGTAGGTGAAATTTTTTCTCGGGCTCGCGCCGGGCCCGGGTCTCGCTTTTGAATCACCGGAATGGGTTCGGGCGGGCAAACTTCAACGAGTGCCGGGCTCCGGCCGGGCCCCGGGCCGAAAATCACGGCGCGTACAGTGCTCTAGTTCGCTCATTCTGGACGTCTCGGAAGAGTATGGCAGTTGCGCTATTTCGCTATTCGGTTTCACCGCCGAAACTGGTAGGGTTTCCCCACTCTACGAAGAATACCGGTGGTCGTTTTTGAAAATTGTAATGCGGCAATGATCACTTCATAGGAAAGGTTCCAGTTCCGCTATTCGGTTTCATCGCCGAAACTGGTAGGGTTTCCCCACTCTACGAAGAATACCGGTGGTCGTTTTTGAAAATTGTAAAGCGGCAATGATCACTTCATAGGAAAGGTTCCAATTCCGCTATTCGGTTTCATCGCCGAAACTGGTAGGGTTTCCCCACTCTACGAAGAATACCGGTGGTCGTTTTTGAAAATTGTAAAGCGGCAATGATCAGTTCATAGGAAAGGTTCCAGTTCCGCTATTCGGTTTCATCGCCGAAACTGGTAGGGCTTCCCCACTCTACGAAGAATACCGGTGGTCGTTTTTGAAAATTGTAAAGCGGCAATGATCACTTCATAGGAAAGGTTCCAATTCCGCTATTCGGTTTCATCGCCGAAACTGGTAGGGTTTCCCCACTCTACGAAGAACACCGGTGGTCGTTTTTGAAAATTGTAAAGCGGCAATGATCACTTCATAGGAAAGGTTCCAATTCCGCTATTCGGTTTCATCGCCGAAACTGGTAGGGTTTCCCCACTCTACGAAGAATACCGGTGGTCGTTTTTGAAAATTGTAAAGCGGCAATGATCACTTCATAGGAAAGGTTCCAGTTCCGCTATTCGGTTTCATCGCCGAAACTGGTAGGGTTTCCCCACTCTACGAAGAATACCGGTGGTCGTTTTTGAAAATTGTAAAGCGGCAATGATCACTTCATAGGAAAGGTTCCAATTCCGCTATTCGGTTTCATCGCCGAAACTGGTAGGGTTTCCCCACTCTTCGAAGAATACCGGTGGTCATTTTTGAAAATTGTAAAGCGGCAATGATCACTTCATAGGAAAGGTTCCAATTCCGCTATTCGGTTTCATCGCCGAAACTGGTAGGGTTTCCCCACTCTACGAAGAATACCGGTGGTCGTTTTTGAAAATTGTAAAGCGGCAATGATCACTTCATAGGAAAGGTTCCAATTCCGCTATTCGGTTTCATCGCCGAAACTGGTAGGGTTTCCCCACTCTACGAAGAACACCGGTGGTCGTTTTTGAAAATTGTAAAGCGGCAATGATCACTTCATAGGAAAGGTTCCAATTCCGCTATTCGGTTTCATCGCCGAAACTGGTAGGGTTTCCCCACTCTACGAAGAATACCGGTGGTCGTTTTTGAAAATTGTAAAGCGGCAATGATCACTTCATAGGAAAGGTTCCAATTCACGCCTTTTACCGACCGCCTGTCTCGACTAACTATAAACGCATTTATTGAATTCCGAATTACTTGCCTAATTTATACTCATACTAATTTTCAGGTGTTTATGGTATGGTATGGTATGGAAAAACTTTATTTAGGTCCGTCGGGGCGTGAACTTTCAGGTGTTTATGGTGCAAAGAAATTAGGAAGGTAACGAGTACATATCGCCTTTCTCTAATTTTTGAGAATTGGGACACATTTCGTAAAACACCAGGTATATAATTTAGATAACCGATTACGAAACATAACCGAAGATATGTTCGCCTGTTCAATCAGAACAGTCCCAGGATGTGAATAATTGGTTTATCTTGATATCATGATATTTTTGCCTTTTTTAAGTTTCTGATTGATTTTGATCTGAAATCCATGTTTCTTTCTTTTCAGAGAGCCGACTATCAATGTGACCACTCGAAGCAACAATTTAATTCTTCTGGTGAACACCGCAGGTAAGACTTTTTGAGCTTTCATTCAGCGGAGCTGTATAAGGCACTTCTTGATTTATTCGTGTTAGAGTCCACGTACAATAAAGTCACTGTAACGGGAAAAGTACCGCGTTCCTTTTTTCTTCGCCGCCGCGCCCTTTCGGCGGCTTCGCCACATAAATGGTCCAGCTCGCTCGCCTCGCTAGTGTCTCCCGGCCGCAGACGCACGGCGCTTTGGAGGGCGATTGTTTTTATAGGTTCAGGAAAGCGTACAGGAACATTACGACATCCCGTATCGTTTTGAGACTTCATCGAAAGCCTATCGAGGCATCGAAGAATGCCCAGTTCAGGCCCTCTTTGCCATTCCCAGCGGGAAAAAGGATGCCAAACGACGGGCTGTGTGGCAGCACAGAATTAGGCGGGAAAAATATGTTCCCACGACTGATACCCGCATTGTGAGGTAAGCGCTTCATTGAGAATTCGCGAATGTATCGGGGAATGTTGGCGCCTACCCTGCACTAGTGCAGCTTGTTTCGCGTGGTTGTCGCAGGAGGTTCATGCACAATAACATTTTATTATGTTTGGCGTAAAATGGACGCCTTTGGGCTCACATATAATGATCAGCGCGCCATGAAAACTGACTGCTACAAATTGGTACTGCCTGACGTGACTGTATGACGAACACAAATAACAGATGGTAGCATGAACATAATGGCTGATGCTGTCGCGGCCCGTTCGCTTGCTTGATATGCCCCGAAATCGGTATTGCGTGACGTGACTGTATGACCAACATATATACCGTGCGGTAACATGAAAATAATGGTACGCATGTCATGTAAAGCACGATGTACATGCCATGGTCATGATTCTCTCGCGGCTGGTTCGTTTGTTTGATATGCACCAAAATCGGTATTGCGTGACGTGACTGTATGACCAACATATATACCGTGCGGTAACATGAAAATAATGGTACGCATGTCATGTAAAGCACGATGTACATGCCATGGTCATGATTCTCTCGCGGCTGGTTCGTTTGTTTGATATGCACCAAAATCGGTATTGCGTGACGTGACTGTATGACCAACATATATACCGTGCGGTAACATGAAAATAATGGTACGCATGTCATGTAAAGCACGATGTACATGCCATGGTCATGATTCTCTCGCGGCTGGTTCGTTTGTTTGATATGCACCAAAATCGGTATTGCGTGACGTGACTGTATGACCAACATATATACCGTGCGGTAACATGAAAATAATGGTACGCATGTCATGTAAAGCACGATGTACATGCCATGGTCATGATTCTCTCGCGGCTGGTTCGTTTGTTTGATATGCACCAAAATCGGTATTGCGTGACGTGACTGTATGACCAACATATATACCGTGCGGTAACATGAAAATAATGGTACGCATGTCATGTAAAGCACGATGTACATGCCATGGTCATGATTCTCTCGCGGCTGGTTCGTTTGTTTGATATGCACCAAAATCGGTATTGCGTGACGTGACTGTATGACCAACATATATACCGTGCGGTAACATGAAAATAATGGTACGCATGTCATGTAAAGCACGATGTACATGCCATGGTCATGATTCTCTCGCGGCTGGTTCGTTTGTTTGATATGCACCAAAATCGGTATTGCGTGACGTGACTGTATGACCAACATATATACCGTGCGGTAACATGAAAATAATGGTACGCATGTCATGTAAAGCACGATGTACATGCCATGGTCATGATTCTCTCGCGGCTGGTTCGTTTGTTTGATATGCACCAAAATCGGTATTGCGTGACGTGACTGCATGACCAACATATATACCGTGCGGTAACATGAAAATAATGGTACGCATGTCATGTAAAGCACGATGTACATGCCATGGTCATGATTCTCTCGCGGCCGGTTCGCTTGTTTGTTAAGCACCAAAATCGGTATTGCTTGACGCGACTGTATGACCAACATAAATACCGTCATGATTTTCACGCTACCACTTGTCATTCGTGTTCGTCATACAGTCACCTCACGCTATACCAATTTGGGTGCATTTCAAGCTAGCGAACCACCCGCCATCGCAGCATGAGCGTGGCAAGTAAGTCATGCCGTACATGACATGGAAGTCATGATTTTCATGTTACCACCTATCACTAACGTTAGTCATACAGAAGTAGCTCGTCATAAAAATTTTGGTATATATGCATTTCATTAAACGACCGCGAGCGCTCCGAAACCATGTCATGTAATTCATGTTTTACATGGCATGTCTGTCATGATTTGCGCGTGATAACCAGTCAGTTATGTTCGTCACGCCATACTAATTTTGTCGTGTGTCAAGCTATCGAAGCGGTCGCGAGCGCACCATGAGCATGGCATGTAAATCATGCCGTACATGACATACATGTAATTATTTTCATCTTATCACCTTAATTTAAATTTGTCATACAGTCATGTTATGTCATACCAAATTTGGTGTACTTCCCATTAACGAAGCGGCCAGGACAGCACAAAGTCGGGGGCAGATAGATAGATAGATAGATAGATAGATAGATAGATAGATAGATAGATAGATAGATAGATAGATAGATAGATAGATAGATAGATAGATAGATAGATAGATAGATAGATAGTCACAGAAATTCGCTAAGAAATGCTTCGCATTTAATAAATGCAGACAGCCGAGCGCGTAAATGCCGCGCAGTTCGCATTTCTTTATCGCGTTAGTACGCGTGCGTGCGCATGTAGGCAAGTGAAAATTGCCGCTATTTCTTTCCTAATCAGTCAGAGAACAACGGTATGCTTCTTCGGGGCTGAAAAAGCGCACGCAATGCGTAAAACATGCGTTACTCCACGTGAAATCAACACCGCACCGCCGCAGCTTCGGCGGCGCTGGACCAAATATGGCGGCGCGCACGACGGTCGCGGTACTTAAGTACCGCGTTCTTTTTCTCTGCGCCGCCGCGCCCTTTCGGCAGTTTCGCCACATAAATGGTCCAGCTCGCTCGCCTCGCTAGCATCTCCCGGCCTCCGACGCACGACGCTTTGAAGGGCGATTGCGTTTAATTGCTTTTATAACCTCAGAAAAGCGAGCAGGAACCTTACGACATCCCGTATCGTTTTGACACTTCATCGCAAGCTTGTCGAGGCATCGAAGAAGGCCTCGGTGCTGCGCTTTTGGGTGCAGCAGCCGGCGGGAAACGGGCAAAGCTCTCTTTGCTATTCTCAGCGCGAAAATGGATGCCATGCGACGGGGTGTGTGGCTGCGCAGAATGCAGCGTGAAAAATTTGTTCCCGCGACTCATACCCGCCTTTGTGAGGAAAGCGTTTCATTGAAAATTCGCAAATGTTGTCTCGGGGAATGTTTGCGTCTCCGCTGCAACTAGTGCAGCTTGTTTCGCGTGGTTGCCGCAGAAGGTTCATGCACACTAACATAGGCACCGTGCAGTCGAGTTTGGCAGTGTGACTGCAGCGCCAAAACGCAAAACCTAGCGGATAAAAAACGAAATAATGAGACGGGGTTGCTCAAAATGGAACGCGATGTGCGCGTCTCCCTCCCTGAATGAGTGGGCGGACTGTGGCCGGGCTACACGGGGGACGCGTTCGCGCGTCTGTTTTCTGCGTGCCCCTAACGGCCAATGCCAGCGAACTTGGGACGGCCTAGTGCGAGCAACGCAGCTCCCTCTGGTCAGTGGACGGTGCCTATTGCCGGGCAGCTCTTAACTATGTTTGGCGTAAAATAGGTGGATAGTAAAATGACGTCTTCCGGTTCGATGCATATATCTTCGCTGTTTCAAGGTGTGTGCCATTCAGTGTAATCGGGGAGAAAACGCGTACTTTTTGCGACGCGGTTGTTACCAGTTATCTTGCCTCCTCCCCGATTACACTGAACCGCACACATCTTGAAGCAGCGACGAGCTGAGCCTTGACGGTTCCTAGAACCGGAAGTGCTGTAACAGACGACGCGCCGTTTTGCTATCCACCCATTGACGCCTTTGGACTCCCATATAACGATCAGTGCGCCATGAAAACTGACTGCTACATATTGGTATTGCGTGACGTGACTGTATGACGAACATAAACAACAGTGTTTACCACGAAAATAATGGCACGCATGTCATGTAAGGCATGATTTACATTACATGCTCATTGTGCACCCGCGGCCGGTTCGCTGGCTTGATATGCACCAATATTGGTAGCGCGTGACTTGACTGTATAATTTTACCTTTCGTGTCAATCCGGCAGATCCCACGCATTGTAGGAATCACTCTAATGCGAAGCAGCCAGCAAACAGCTGCATATATCGCTTTGTTCGTCTTTGAGGCAGATGAAGTAATTCATGCCATGACACGTAGTTCATTACATATCATATATCATGCATGCATGCATGTAGAACCTGGTATATACAATGTATGACCTGTAATTTATGTTCGTCACGCACCCATGTCATGCCATACCAAATCTGGTATACATCCAGTTAACAAAACGGACGGAAGCGCACAAAGACAGTGTAATGTAGACCATGCCGTACATGTCATGCATGTCATGATTTTCACGTTACCACCTGTCATTCATGTTCGTCATACAGTCACCTCGCGCTATACCAATTTTGGTGTATATCAAGCTACAGAACCGGCCGCGAGCGCACCATGAGCCTCGCAAGTAAGTGATGCTGTACATGACAAGCAAGTCATGATTTTCATGTTACCACCATTCACTAACGTTCGTCATACAGAAATATCTCGTTATATCAATTTTTGTATACATGCATTTCAAAAAACGACCGCGAGCGGCCCGACACCATGTCATGTAAATCATGTTTTACATTTTATGCCTACCTTGATTTGCACGTTATGACTAGTAACTTATATTCGTTATACACTCTTGTCACACCATATCAGTTTTCGTGTGTATCAAGCTAGCGAAGCGGCTGCGAGCGCACCACGAGCGTGGCATGTAAATGATGTCGTACATGGTGCACATGCCATTATTTTCATGTTACCAGCTGTAGTTTATATTCGTCATACAGTCATATTATGCCATACCAAATTTGTTATACATCCCATTAACGAAACGGCCATGAGAGACCGTTTCGAAACGGCGCAGTTCGCATTGCTTTATCGCGTTGGTATGCGTGCGTGCGCGTGTAGCCAAGCGAAAACTGCCGCTATTTCTTTCCTAATCAGTTAGAGAACAACAGTATGCTTCATTCGGGGCTGCAAAAGCGCACGCAATGCGTAAAACATGCGTTACTCCGCGCGAAATCAACACCGCGCCACCGCAGCTTCGGCCGCGCTGGACCAAATATGGCGGCGGGCAGGACGGTCGCGGTACTTTTCCCGTTCCAGTGACTGTACACGTACAAGAGCCCCTAGCGCCCTGTGGTGAAGCGCTCGAAGAACTAATTATACTATATTAGTGCTTCCGGGCCGCATTCTAGTAGCACTAGCGGTTTTATGAGATTAGTGCTTCAATTGTGTATTTAAAGCAAAAAGAAACTTATAAAACCCCTGCTGCCCCCAAGTAGCAGCGGAAGAACTAATTCATTAAAATAATAAAAAAGGCCGCGGCTACATTTGCATGGCGTTAGTGATGCAAAGCTAAAGACACAACGGAGCTACATTTTCTGTTATTCGATCGTTTTGCTAAGGTTTTGCTATAGTTTTGCTAGGTTATGCTGTATCAAGTTTTGCTAAGTTCGGCGAGTCATATCAAACTTGAACGTCCACAATATATTGGTCATGCTATATAAAGCCCGACAATGTAACGGGTAATTAAATTCCCGCTTGTTCCACCTATATTCCCGGTGCTGCTGTCTTCTCTCGAGATAATCGGGGTCATCCTCGTCTCGTCGACGTCGTTTTGCTTCTTCATTTGACCGGTATTCCGGATTCGCTCTCGTCGACGATTGTTTTTCGACATGGGAAGAAGACGCCGTTCCCTTCGCGCATCTTGTTCCTCAAGAGTGCGTGCTTTTTGGGTCTACCCATGGTGACTAAGCTTGAATTCGCGGCTCGGAGGCAGAGGACCACTCTTTATACCAGAGGTGACGGCATCATCATTCGATGTATAGAGGGCGCACACCCCGGCTGCAACTAGTCGCAATGACCCTTGTCCACCACCGCGTCCTCCTCGCTTGACTGTTTATCTGCCCAACCCACTGTTGAGCTGTACCACTCTCTTTCCACATCAGCACTCTCCTGACGACATTAGCGTATGGACTTGCACGACATTTAGGCTTATGATAAGTCTTCCTTCTTTAAGGAGAACTCTGAGTTTTTATAGTCAGGCTGACGCTTGTTAGTTTACGTTTTCTGTATTCTAGCGTTTCCCTTTCGCTTCTTTTTTTTGTGTGTGCAAATATATTTCCAATTCTCTGAAAATCACACGCTCACCTCCGTATCTTATTCTAGAATAGCATTGCCCAACTAATTCAACTTGCTTATTGTACGAACCTGTCACAAATTTGCGTCCGCGCGACAGAACGTGATGTTTTGACGCCCAGTTCTCGGTTTTCATAGCGGTAAAAAAATATGAGCATGCGAGAGTTGATGGCGTTGGCAGAACGCTTGAGGTTAGGAGGAGCGGAGTTGCAGGCATGGTTCGACGAGCGAGAAGCGCGAGCGCGCGAGGAACGAGCGGCGGAGAGAGACACGAAGAAAGACCAGCTGGAGCTGGAAGGCCACAATTTACAGCTGCGCCTTCAAGTCGCAGAAAAGGAGGGCTGTTGGACCTCTAAGCCTTCCAACTGCGGCGCGGTTACATCGAGCCAAAAACACGTCTTGCAACATGAACCGCTTTAATGGAACTAGAAAAAAAATTACACCATCTCCCGCTAAAGGGGCCCATGAGGCGATGCGAAGCCGGAGCACTTACACGATCGCGTTCCGTTGGCATTCGTTGGGCATGCTACCGACCTCGCGTCGTGGAACGCGAAGAGGGACGCTACGCGCGTCGTATCTTCCATTTAACCTGGCCGTTAGTTCTCACAGGGCGAGCGGGGAACGCGGTCGACAGGTGGGCGAGAGGGGGGCAGCGTAAGAGAGGAGGGAGAAGGGGAGGGGACGCGCATGCGCTCGAGCTCATCGCGGCGTTGCGCAGGAGAGAATTTCGGCATGTCTAGCCCGCGTTTCAGAGGAAGAGTGGAAAGGGGGAGGGGAGAGGTGAGCGGATATGGGAAGTGGAGAGGGGAAGGGGAGAGGGAAAGTGGAGAGGGGAAGGGGAGAGGGAAAGTCACGCCGCACACTACCACCACCGGATTGAGCTCCGCCTTAAGATACTTCGCATCTGAAAGAAAAAAGAGGGCGAGCCAGCGCTGCCACGTGAGCACGCGTCAGCTCGTGAGGAGCATCCAGAATGATGATGTTTGGTCATCTGTAGACGAATGACGAAGAAAAGAAGTCACAACAGTCTCCCGCGCCGACAGATGACGTTAGTTGGCTTCCAACGGGTAAAGTAGCTGTACGGGCCGCTTCACAACAGAGCCGTCGGGCAAGCATAAAGAGCACGCCGTGACAATGCTGTCGCGTCCGCTGATCAGTTCCTCTATGCGGGCCAAACTCCACAGTTGCCTTGGAAGCTGTTTATCCCCGAGTAGAACTGCGTTGCCTTTCTTCAAAGAGTCATTTCTTTTGGCTTGGTTGGAAGTAAAGTTCCTGAGTTCATTAAGGTACTCTTTATACCAACGAGACCAAAATGCTTGCAAATCATCTTCTCACTTGCTCCAAAGTTTCTTCAGTGCATCATTGGTAGACTCGGTGTTGATTTTCAGTTCGGAATGTGGTAGCGTTGTCAGTCTCCTTCCAACGAGAAAATCGGCTGCAGATAGGGGGTACGGTTCATCGACGTCGTTGAACATGTAAGTCAAAGGCCGAGAATTCACCACGGCATCCACTTCTGTTAGTAGAGTAACTAACTCTGTCCGACTGACAAGCCGTCGCCCAAGCATCTTCAAGCAAGTTTTTACAGAACGAACGAGTCTCTCGTAGAACCCGCCCCACCAAGGAGCGCTCGGGCAAATGAATTTTCATTGGATCTTCGAGGAGGAAAATAAGGCGAGTACGTCGGGGTGTCTTATCGTTCGCCAAAGCTTCTATAGGTCCTTGGGCGCTTTGACGAATGTTCGTGCGTTGTCGCTGTAGATAGTGTGACAGAGGCCCCGCCGTGATACGAATCTCCGCAGGGCGCAAAGAAAATTCACTGTGGTCAAGTCTTCAACCAGTTCCAAGTGAACAGCTCTTGTCACCGCGCACGTAAAAAGAGCGATGTAGGAGCGCTCTTGGGGATGCCCTTTGATGTATATTGGCCCCGCAAAGTCAACTCCACTCACGAGGAACGGAGGGGCTTGAGTAGCACGATCCTGAGGCATACAAGGTGAAGATTGCTCAACAGGTTTACTCTGTAGGCGTTGGCATTCGGGCTGCAAGCAATGCTGCCATCAATTCCAGCCTCGCTAGAGTGACCGTCTTTAACGGCGCAACTCTGGTCTTTGCCATCAGTAGCATAGTCCGGACAGTGCCACTGTAGTCGGCCGTACGAAGGTAGGCTGCAGCCCCGTATGCCGACTCGCTTGCATCAGAAGAGATGTGGAGTGCTGTCTTTTGGTACGGGCCTTCTCCGCCGGCTGCTAGGAACCTTGGAACACTGAGGTCACTAAGCATGGG